>NC_072383.2:44355000-44656666 GCF_028885625.2 Pongo pygmaeus
GGCAACTCACACTTGAGAAAAGTTCATATCTTCAAATTACAAAACATATAAAACACACATGGAAACTCACTAGTAAGAGTGCCAGTAGGCACAAGAAATGATAAAATTCACATCTAAGGAACTACAAATAACAAAGCAATTTAAAAGGGACTTTTACATTATTATAATAAAAAGAAAGACATTTTGAAAGAAAACATTCAAAATAAGAGAATAACTTTCACAGAATAAAAACATTATAAAGGAATATAAAAGGAGAACAGGCTGTTGCGAAAAGAGTCAAAAAAAGGAATTCTTAAAAAAAAGAAAAAATAATCATTGAAATTAAAAAAAAACTCAGCTGAAGGAAGACTTATAAAATTGAAAGACAGATCTGTGGAAATCACTCAAATTATAGCACGAAGAGATTAAAAAAAGAAAAATACAAATAAGAAGTTAAGAGGAATGGGGAAAAAATAAGAATTACACGTTCAGATATACACTGATAGTCATTCCAATATAGAAAATTGTGAGACTAGGGTGAGACAAAACAGAAAGAGATAATGGCAGAGAATTGTCCAGAAATAAAGAAAGCAGTTCTCAGAATTAAAAAAAATAGCACACAGCGTTTTAAGCAGGAGGAACAAAAATGAAACTATTATTAATATAAGGCAGCCTAAGTGTATATACATAAAAGATCAAAAGAAACAGGTTAAAAGCTAAGAGAGAATAGAAGTAAGACATGCATATGGTTAAAGGAAAAAAAAAAGAAACTCACTAAATGAGTACAAAGGTTTTCCTCACTCTTCACACAGTACCAGTCTCACTTCCCAGCAGCAACCACTATTGACAGTTTCTGTTTTTAGCTTGTTATTTAAAATTAGCCATTCTAGATCTAAATAATTCACTAAAGCTTTTTTGACTTGGTTAACTGATTTTAGACTGGTTACCCATAAAAAATAAGGACATTAGCATACTTTTTCTTTCCTTCCTTCTCCTACACTTGTAATTATTTTAGTTAGTAAAATACTTTTACAATTTGAGAATCATAATATTTTCATCTTGTTCTGTGAAACAAAAGTGTCATAACTTGCCTGTAGGTTGTTTCTAAACATGGAAAACCAATAAGCAGCAATTACAGTATTATCGCTGTATAAATAGTATGCCCTAAAGACAAAGTGGTGTATTTGACTACATAATAAATGAAATATAATTCTATATTACCAAAACTTTGAAAGCAAATTTTCTATGCTCTTTCTCATTCTGAATGGCTTCCTCCTCCAGCCTCTGAGTCTTGCCTAGCCGCTAGTTTCTTGAACGCCATTCTATCTTCTTTCTTCAGTTTATTTTGCATTATACTAAAATAAGGCCTTGAATGACTTTTTTCACACAATGAGCCTATGTCTGTAAATAGAATTTCTGAGTTGCTTCATGTTGGAAAATGTCTTTATTTTGCCTTCAAATTTTGTTAATTGTTTGAATTCTAGATTCAGAAGCATTTTCCTTCAGAATATTGAAGAAACTTCTCTCTTCTAGCTTCTATTGATGAGTCTGGTTCTTATTTCTTTATAGATAATTTATCGATGTTTTTCTGAGGATTTTAGAATTTTTATCCTTATCCTTTCATCATGACATGACTAGATGTGAGTTGCTTTTAAAATTCATCATACTCAGCATGCAGACGGCCCATTCAATCAAAAGGCTTGTGTCTTTCTTCTAAAGAAGACACATTTTCTTCTAAAAATAAAAAAAAGTTCTACTATTTAAAAAAAAACTATTTGTTCCCCTTTGCTTACTCCTAAAACTTTTATTAATCAGGTATTGGACCTCTTGATCCATATTGCTAAGCTTTTCTGTTTATGTTCGATCTGTTCATCTTACTGCTCAATGTTTAGGAATATTTCCTCAATGTCACATCCAAAATAACAAATTTCACCTTCAGCTATACCCGTTTCATTTTTCAACTTGTCAGCTATTTTTCTCAATCATGCTCTTAATTTCTAATAATTTGCTCTTATCCTCTTTCTCTTTTTTCATATCACTTTTTTTGTTTTATGGATACTATATTTTCTCAGATTTTTCTAAGGATATTGATGTGAGGTTTTCAGAAGTTCCTTTTGTTCCCCAAATTATATGTTTCTTCTGAAGTTAGTTATTCTGTTTGTTCCCTTTGGTCCTTCTCTTCCATGCTGCTCATTTTCCTTAGTTTCAAGTGTTCCTAGGTTATCTGTTCACATCTGTGAATGACGGAGCGCATTGATTAGCTTGGACAGCTGGTACTCAGAGCTTCTCTGAAATTGTGTGGGCCCATTTCACTGATGGGCTGCTCCCTTGTAGGTTCTGTGCAAGTGGCTCTTCTGCTGCTTGTCTGTGGGAGGAGCATCCCACTCCCAGACACAGCTGCCACTCTAGGAGCAGTTACTCTGGGGGTGAAGCATTTTAATGTATCTTCTTTTTGGTAGAGCTTCCATTCCTGCTTGTTATACCTCTTTGTCTGCAGTAGAGGCCCTAATACTTATCCTAGCATCCTCTCTTGAGCTTTCTTTACAGATTGGATCACAGCTTTATCTTATAGTCAAAAATGGTATCCCAAACAGACCATGATGTCTAAACTGAGGTTCCTTGGTGGATACCTGATCACTGGTTGCCCATGATCTATGCCTCCTCTTTGTCTATATCGACTTAACTTGAAGCTACTGCAGGGCTCCCTATGGGAAAAGCACACTTATCTTGGTTCCTTTTCTCTTAGATTTTCCAACCCTATCTTCTTTCTGCCTTCTAGGAATTCTCAAAAATTTCTATTTGCTGATGACACCACTATTGCTTTTCACAGTTTTTGTGGTTTGTCCTTTTAAAAATATGTGACATTTCATTGCTTGACTTCCTTAAAGCTAGATCCTAAACCCCATTCTTCCAGTCCACTCCCAAGACTTCATATAACGTGATGGTTAATTTTATATGTCATTGTGGCTGCGTTAAAGGATGGGAAGATAGCAAGTAAAACTTTATTTTGGGGTGTGTCTGTGAGGGTGTTTCTGGAAAAGATTACCATTTGAATCAATAGACTGAGTAAAAAAGGTCCACTCTCACCACTGAAGGTGAGCATCCTCCAAACACTCCAGATTCCAGATAGAACAAAAAGGCAGAGGAAGGGCAAATTTACTCTCTCTGCTTGAGCTAGGACACCCATCTTCTCCTGCCTTCTCCTGCCCTTGAACATTGGAGCTCCTGCTTCCCAGACCTCATAATTCTGATACTTATACCAGCAGCATCCTGTTTCTCAGCCTTTGGCCTCAGATTAAATTATACCACCAGCTTTCCTGGTTCTCCAGCTTGCAGATGCTGTACTTTGAGATCTCTTGGCTCCATAATCATGAAAGCCAATTCCCATTATAAATGTCATCTTATATCTATATACATCTATACCTGTCTGTCTATTTATCTCCAGTTGGTTCTGTTTCTCTGGAGAACTCTGACGAATACATATACCAAAGACTTCTCAATTTACAGCCTAGGTTTCTCCTGGGAACTCAAGTCCCATGTGTCCAGGGGCCTAAATGTCATCTATATATCTCAAAGGCAGTTTAAATTCAATATGTTCAAAGTCTAACTTGTGATAGGCCCTCTTCTTCCAATGTTTCCATTCCAAAGAATGTTGTCACCATTTATCCAGTTATTCAAGTCAAAAGCATAAGAGCCTTCTATTATAAATTTTTCTTTCTTACCCTCCACATCCAGTTCTTTACAAAGTCTGGTTGACTTTTACAATAAACTGAAGTATTTCTCAAGTTAGTCTTTTTCTCTTCATTTCTTTCACCTTCACTCTTGTCCAAGCTACCATCATGTCTACCGTCAAAATCTCCTAATTGATCTTCAATTCTCTTTTGCCTCCCCTAACCGCCCCCACCATTCATTCTTTATCCAATACCCAGAGTGATCTTTGAAACATAACAGCAACAACACAGATCATATCATTTATTTGCTTAAAACCATTTAATGTCTTCCCTTTACTCTGAGGAAAAAGTCCAAAATTCTCAACATGCCTGGTAAGATTCTGCCTGGTCCACCCACCTTTCTGGTCTCATCTCCTTCCACACTCTCCTCACCTTAGTGTTCTAGCTACACTAGCCTTTCCATTCCAGAAATCCACCGTGTTCTCTACATCTCAGGTCATTTGCACATGTGGGTCACAGTGACTGGCATGCTCCCCTCCCTCCTCCACTCCATCCTTAATTTATCCAGCCCCTCTGGGGGCCATAGCAGTGTCTTTCATAGTATCCAACTTAGTCTGGGAGATCAGGGAGATCAGGGAAGGCTTCTCTGAGGAAGCAGTAGTGGGGCTGAGATCTTTGCTGCTGTAAGTATACATTTTGCAGTCCAAAAGCTTCAGTTAAAGTATATTTCAGTTAAAAATATACTTTGTATATTAATAGGAACCTCATTCATTTCATTTGCATTAAGCCATGCTAATCCCAGAATTTTTTTAAAAAAGATATATCAAACACTCATATGGCACTTACCACATGCCAGCCACTGTTTTAAGGCCTTACATCTATCAGTTCTTCAGAGCAGTCCTCTGAGGTGAGTACATTTTTTTTTCTTATTCCCATTGTACAGATGAGGTAATGGAGGCACCAAGTTGAGTGGCCTCCATGCTATGCCACCTTTGTATTGCTGTCTCTACTACAGAGAACTAAAGCCTAATCAGGGAACAGGAACTATGGCTTTGGCAGTAAGCGAAACTGGGTATAAATCCTGGCTACATTAACTAACTTCTGACTTTTCCATTTTCTATGAAATGAAGGTAATATTATTTACCACAAAGCAGTGTTGTGAGAATTTAAATGAGATAACGAGTGTCAAAGTTTGGCCTACAGTAGGCCTTCAATAAATTTAGATCTGTTTTCTCTCTTCCAGTAATCAGAATTGAATTGATATCTTTATCTACCTGCAAACATACATAAGTATTTCATATGCATAATTAGACACTTACAAAAGAGGGCTTTACAGTTCTCAAAACTCTCACAAACATTATGAGTGAGGTAGATAGATGCCCCTTCACAAATGAACAAATTAAGACCTAATTGTATGCTGTTTTAGCATATATAAAATATTTATTGAGATGGGCACGGTGGCTCATTCCTGTAATCCCAGAGCTTTGGGAGGCTGAGGAGGGTCTATCTCCTGAGGTCAGGAGTTTGAGACCAGCCTGGCCAATATGGCAAAGCTCCATTTCTCCTAAAAATACAAAAATTAGCTGGGCATGATTGCGCATGCCTGTAGTCCCAGCTAATCAGGAGGCTGAGGCAGGAGAATGGCTTGAACCCGGGGTCGGAGGTTGCAGTGAGCCGAGATTGCACCACTGCATTCCAGCCTGGGTGACGAAGACTCCATCTCAAAAAAAAAAAATGTATTCTCTTTTTGCCTTGGCCAAGGGAGCTCTCACAAAAGTTGGGACACGTTTTCATAGCTTATATCTTAACTCTGAAGATTATATTACTGATCTATTTAAGGGAACAACGGTTAAATGCACAATTCAAAAAGAATCAGCACATTATGAGAAACTAAATATTCTGAATCATTTGTCTACAGCACAAAGTATATACCTTGAAGCCTTTAGACTATATCATAATTGCTAAAATTTAATCAGAAACTATGGAAGACACAGAGGATGAACAAAACAGACTCCTTGCACCTGAGGAACTCAGCCTACTAAAACAAACAGATTTTGAGCAAACTCTTAGAGCATAATATAATTAACATTTTTTACCTTTTTCTTGGAATAAATATGTATTGAATTAATCAAAGAATTATTGCATGGGTAGGATAGAAAAGAATATTTCTGGAAAACACTGTAATTGAAACATAAAATTTTCATAGGCATAGACTCTTCTGCTGTTTGCCATCTCAGAACATGCTACCTTCATTCACCCAACCACTCACTGGGTGGACCTGGCTGTCCCATTCTCTATCCTTCACCTCCTACTCATGTCCAACGTATCACCAAGTCCTATCAGTCCTTCTTTCAACATTTATTTAAAATTCATCCACTTCTATCTCCATGACCACTATGTTATTCCAAATGACTGCCCTACTGAAGGCCCTACTGTGATTTTGTCATCATTTTTAGACTAAAGTCAAATTTCCTAATACACTGGAAGGTCTATACACTTTGACCCAAACATAGCTCTTTAGTCTCATACTGAATCCCACCACCCCTCACTCACTGAACATATTAGGCTTCTTTCATTTCCCCACTGCCACTGCAGGACCTCTTAAGTCGCTGTTCCCTCTGCTTGGACTGCCATTCCCCCACATTCTTAGCCCGGGTCCCTCCCAATGTTAACTAAAACAACCTGAAAATCTTTAAAGGCCAATTGGTCAGAGTGTCCTTCTCTGACCCCACATTCCCACATTATACTAGATCTGCCACTATATGCTCTCTTCTCCTGCATAGTATTTATCACACTTTTTACTTACTCTTTTAGTTGCCTATTTGATAATTAACTGTCTTAGGCAGGAAGCTTCATGAGAATAGGAATGGTACAGGGGTTGTGGATTCTACATATTCCCAGCATCTAGCACAGTGCCTGGTGTTACATTCCACTAAGATAGGAGATGGAATTTGATATGACCTGTGTTATATTAATAGATAGAGATATGTTTTTTTATTATAGTTTTATAGGATAATGCTTCAAAATGAAATGAAAATTCTCTCCTCTGATTGTCAGGAGAAAAAATCACTTTGTTGCACAGAGAATGTTCAAAATGCTTCTAAAGAAAAGTCAAATTTAGTTCAACAGAATTTTCTATAGTCTAACCTTTCTCCTCATTAAAGTTAAGTTTCTCTGTAATACAAAGAGGTCTTGCAGAAACAGACTGGATTTTCTAGCACAGCAGTGCTCAACTGCATTGTTAATTCAATTCACTCTTCATTAAAATACAAAGTCAATACTTGAAACCAAGTATTTAGAATATTATTATATTAAAATAATTTCATTTCTATCATATTAATTAAAAGATATCTAAGTGTTCTGAGTAGCTAATTCTTTATATCCAAATTCTAATTATTAAACATTGTAATGTCTTGTTCTTTGGATGGGTACCTAAGAAGTTCAGGGTGTAAGGGTGTCAAAATAGTAAATTTCTTAAATTTTACCTGTATGGTTCAACTTCAAAGAAAGACATCAAGTCTGGAAAGCAAAACAGTCCTTGAGTCGAGAAGCAAAAGTTCTGACCTTCCCTAGTTACTGTAAACATTTATTTTACCTGATAAGTGAAAGTGAAAAAGGGAGCTAATACTGCCAGAGCAGATTTCCCAGCATTGCTATCTGTCTCATCTTTCATGCCTACCCAGTATTGACAAATTCACTTTGAAATTTAGGTTTAGGTAGCAGATAGCCTCATCTATCATTTACCCTTTGGTTGAGCAAGGGTCATGCAACTTCTAAAAGCCAAATCATCTTGTATCCAAGGAACTTATTTAAATCTACATCCACCCTGTACCACAGATAAATGAATGTAGCTTTCACACTACAATCAGTCTAATATTACCTTTATATTAAATTATCTTAATTTCCCTAACAATGCCATTCTTGTCATATTTTGTCAGTGAGAGCGCTTGTTGGTCTATAGCATGAGTTCTCACAGAAATTAGCTTCCATAAAAGTATTCAGTCTGAGGTAGCTCTTAAAGAAGAAACCAACAATAACAGCAGAACTGTACTTGGCTATTTCCTATTGCTAGTGCTAATATTTTAGCATTTCCTTTTTTTTCCTCTACTCAGATATAGCTTACAGGTAATATCTAGGAAGAACTAGAAAAGTTAAGATAAATAACCAAGTACTAAGGTCTTTTCCCATTTCTGAAAAGATTACATGCTTGCTAATATAAGAATTAAAGCAGCCATTTGATGAGGTATAAAGGACTGGTCATAAGATTTGAATATGCGATTTTGTTTACAGACTTTCTAGTTCTGCTCTTAGAAGAAAACATAGTCATCTTAAACATAAATTACCACATAAATTTTAGTTCATATTTTCCCAAAGAGTAGTTTCCAGAATGCACAGGGATATGTAGCATACATGATATTAACATAGTGAACTCTTTATGCTCCACATTTTAATGCATGATACTTAATCTGTCATGAGTTCTGGATGCCATAAGTTCCTTTCATTATAATAGACACTGGACCATTCCCAGAGGTACTTTTTTCTTCTTCTTAGAATAATTATTTTCTCTTTCTTTAAACTAACTCACACAACTAAAAAATAGCTTCAATAACCTTAAAGCACACTGTATAACATGTTTAAAGAAAAATCAAAAGTTGAGTCATCAAAGCTACATTTTTCAGATCTTAAATGTTGCTTATGTACTTCTTAGGAGTACAAATGTAAATACTTTCAAGAGAATCCCAGAATGCTATCTAAATATAAATTGGAACTGGAGGATCTTGATCTATAAACTAAATGGCAATCTTTTATTAAAAACACACCCAAATTTCTTTACTTTGTCAAAACTAAAACTTTTTAGCCCAGTGTTCATGAATGTTATATATATCATCAATTCAAATATTCTTCCACTGAGTTACAAAACACTCTTAGTTTTACTATACCCTGGGCATTTAGCTAAAACCATCCACATATGCTCTGTAAGATGCTCAAAGTACAGGGATACTTAAATCCACTGGGAATTCTCCTCTGTCTGATTAATAAATTTGAGGAGAACACCTCTACTTTTAGATAATTGACTCTACTCCTTCAAAATCTAAAGCTATGCTTATATTCCATTCAATTCCCTAGTTTCTTTTAGTAACTTTATTCTAAAAATACTCCTTAACTAAAATGGTCAAATTAAGAAGAAAAGGTAAGACACAACATTTTTTCTTTTTCATTTGATAATGATGCAGCCCAAAGTCTTAGCCATTCACATCTGCTGCACTGAAGTGATGTTCCTTCTTTGATTAGTCAAAAATTTTGTGGGTTTTTTATTTGTTTTCAAGATAAACAAAAATCTTCAATAGTGTAATATTGAGAATGTACTTCTAAACTTTCATATTTTTTCCTAAGACAGATTATGTCAATTCTTCACTATAGTCCATGATCAACCTGGAGATATAAATAACTAAACACATTTTACTGGCTGTATTTGCAATGTTTCCCTTTCTTATTATTCACTGTCCTAATTTTATGTTAAGCCTAAAATTATCTGTAAAAGAAAACTGCAATCAGGACCTGGGTAAATAATTTCAATGTTTGACATTATACTGAATTGATCATTTCTAAAATGAGGAAAAAAAGTTATCCAAGTAGTATTTTCAAACATTTTAATTTGTAATGAATAAACAATCAACACAATAAAAATAAGAAAGTAAGCATTATTTTAACAGTGCAAATATTCATGTAAAAACAGCTGTACCTTAATTATTTATCCAGTCCTGTGCAGGCTTTCCTGACTTGTTTGGAATGGCAGACCCGTGTAACAGCTTTGATTTATATGAAACTTTAGAGACCTAGACATTGATTTAAAGACCAGTGGGAGTGAACGAGACAAGCCAATCAACACCACCACCTCACCCCAACACCTCCTTCTGTCCAACTTGCGTCAGCTCTTGAAAAAAAAAAAGAGAAGCTAAGTCAGTTTACTGTTGTACATTTGGATTAAACATCAGTTACACCAATTTCTATTTGCTTTTAGAATTTTGGCTTTCATACAATGAAATAATCACTGAAAGTTTTAGCTTGGTGGTGTCATTCTCTATTAAGATTTTACTAGGTTGGTTGACTGATAAATCCAGAAATATTCCTTTTTCAAAAGACTTATGAATTGAAGTCAAAGTAAAACAATACAATAACAATAGTTATGAGGTCAGATTGTTTAATGAAACATTATAATCAAAATCTCCAGAAAATATTGATTACATAGTGAAAGAGTTATTTTCTTTTGAGTTGTTGATCTTTTCAGAGAAAATTTTACAGAATGACAAACACTTCCAAACGGTACTGTTACTCAAGATGCCATGAAGTTGGAAATCACAGGCCAATATCAGCCACCACTCCTACACCAAAGGCAGTGTGCTGAGTAGGCAAAAGGCTGTTTGGCATTTTAAAAGAATTTTTAAGTAGGTATTTTCTCTATTAAAAAAAAAATCTACTTGGCTCTCCAAATGTCAGAGGTAGAGTTTTTAACTCTACCATATTTTATATGTTGGCAAATCATTTATTTATTCTGCTATTAAAATGTATCAACTAGACACTACTTTGAAAGTGAGGCAAGAAAAACAAATCACAAACGAATCAAGAATTGAGGGTTCTTTGCCTTTTAAGTATTTATGACATGAATGAACAATCTAATAACCAATCAGAAGCAATGCTAAATTACAACAGATGTGTCCATTCCTATTTCTATAAAAGAAAACTAAACATTGCTCCTTGAGTAAGACATTCTTAAGTCGATGCAAGACATTAAACATTAAACAAAATGTGTAGTTAACTATTTTTTTTCCTTTCCAAATGTGCCCATTTGGTCTATTAACTGCATAGTATGGCAAACTTACTTTTACTTGTCTCTTAGCTCATTGTCTATTTTTTAGAGTTACCCCATAGTTTTGTCTTTTATCAGATGAGAAGTATTATGGTCTAGGGGAACAATGATAATAACAAATGTACTAATTTTAACGGTAGGGAAATCTCAAAAAAATTCCTTTTAAAATTTCTATTTCCATCATTTAATAGTGATGTTTCCAATTTAAGATTTCTTTCTGTTTGCAAAGTTACCAGATAAATATAAGATTAACCATGCAAAAAATTGCAATAATTGTTAGAAAACCAAATCTATTCTGGTAAAATTTCATTTAATAGTGGGTCAATCAAACAAGAATGAATGCACTCCAATATGTTAATTTGATATTAAATTATAATATCATATAAAATAGGGTGGAGATAAATGTATAGATCGTTAAAGTTTTACTCTTCCTAAAATTGTAAGCTTTGGCTTTGTTGTAATTCTGATCTTCAAGTATAGTAAATAATTATAGTAAATTAGCATTGGATAAAAATTAAAAGCACACATAAGAGACTTCTATTGAAGAGTGTAATCATGTTTCTTTTAAACCTACTCTACACAGCAAAATTCTTGTTACAAAACTTTTCTAACACTGACTTAAAAATCAAATATATACACACGAAAACTAATTCGGCAAAAGTTAATAAATTAAAACAATGAAGTATCTGGTTCATTGTTTGACTATTTTTTTCCCTAGATCATTTGACATTTTCAGATGTGGGCAAAATTAATGAAGAAATATATGGTCTGCTCTCAACAAAACTCACAATAACTTTTCTTTCATAAGCAAAACACAGACTTAAGCATTATAATTTAATGTTCTGAATATTTATTAAAATCATACCACAATGTAATCTCATGCGCATTTGCTAATAGACTTGTGCTGTTTTGAATTTTAATGCATGGCACATGCAGCAGATTCAGTTAGGCTCATACTTTTTTCATGTATCATAGTAGAAAGAGCTAATCATCAGAATATGGGCAGAACTTAAAAATGAATAAAATGAAAAATACGTAAGTAATGAATAATGAAGCAAGTCTGGGAATGAGATGACAAACACTTTAACTTGACCTTCACATAAGAAATTAAAATATATGCTACCATGAATAGATATGTGAGATTTGGTCTGTGTGTCTATAGGGTTAGGGACTGGGGGTAAGATACATCCACATAAAGGGAGACTTGGCTTCCCAGACTAGAACCTAATTAGTGTCAGCAGAACTGCACAGCGTGCTCCAGGACTCCAGGAAATAAGGAATCCCTAGGGACTGAGGACATTCAAGATTTCAGAGAGCCCACAGACCTTGAGCCGGCTATTGAAAGTCCATGTGAGATTCTAGTAGGTGGAGAGGAAAAGGAAAGACATCCTAGATGAAAAATACCCTTGTAATTCTGAACTTCAAGTATACTAAATCATTACAGTAAATTAGCATGTTGGATTAAAATTAAAAGCTAAAAATTAAAATGCCAGAAGTATATTCTGGCAACAGTGAGAATCATTCTGGCTCCAGTAGAGACCTTCTGGAGAAAAATAGGAGAACAGAATGGAATAGTACAGACTGCAAAAGGTGTTAAGTCTAGGGAACTCAGATTTTTAGTGATGAAGATCTTTTGAATGCTTCTGAAGAAAGTAAGAAAATCAGCATAGTAAAAATGTAGGAGAGATGATGGGGTGGAGGTGGTGGTGGAGGTGGAGGTGGGTACAGGGAGGGCAGTAGGAAGGTCGACTGATAGTTTGGGTTTGGTGATGTTTGCCTATCTGAGAATAATGGCAGAAGGAAAGGTAGACGGACAAAATTTAAATTGGAACCAATGGTAATTTGACTCTTTTTCTTGTATTCCTATTTCTTTTTATCACTTTCACTAGCTCACAATGCTATGAATTTTAAGTGATCATTTTATGAAAAACAAGAACTAGCAATAAAATCTTCATTTTCCTTACATAGAGAAAGAGAACGTATGGTCATAATTCATCCATTTCAACACCCGTTTCATCAATCTATGACTATCATCTTCAAATAGTATAGAGAAGGTCTTAGAATGTACATCCCAATGTAATGTTATCTATTGAAAATACAAGAATATTGGCTCAAAATACAGTGATTCAGATTATACCTGTACATTGAATAAGAAATTTTCTTATACATATTTAAAATCATTGATTATATGGTTTAAAATTTCTACCTCCAACAATGACCTTAAAGAGAAAGTTCCAGCGGGATCAAGTTAAAATTAGTCAACAATTAAAAAAAAAAATCTTAGACCATCATGGTATTTTGCAATTACACTGGGAGAGATAACCTGTTGTTCTCATCATGACTATACCCAAATTTCTAATTTTAGTCATAGGACAAAATAATATTTGAAAATAAAATTTGGTTGTAGCCAAATTGGAAGAAGACATTTAGAAACAGTAATGACTAAGAAACAAATTACGTATTTTTTAATACTTTTGTAATGCCTTTGTTTCTGTATTCATTGCTTTTGTTTGCTCTCACTTCAATTTCCCTTTAGGTCATCTCCCTTTTCTCTTGCCTCCATTTCTTGTTAACTTTTCTATACAACATTGTATTTATGATGCCTTATTCTCCAAGAAGTTACCTTTTACCGTAGATTCATAAACTCAAAATCTAATTGATTTTTTTTTATCACATCATAGGTAAATGTCTACCTGACCTCCCAGGTCTTTCCTAAAAGGTGGAAAACACTAGCAGGACTGCAGAAAGAAACAATATCTTAATTACTTCTTTTTAATATAGATTTGCTGTCTGCCTTTTGGTTTTCAGACTTACAGTGTTAAAGAGAATTTGTGATCTTTTTTGATGCCATTGTTTTGGCACTTCAAATTCTTCATTTTATTTCTCTTTTAATATAGATATTTGCAAAAAAAGAAAAATAGAGAAAATCCATAGAAAAATGTTACAGAAATCTTCCTAAATTATTCAAATAGCAGAATTCTCTGCCATGATAAAGGGGAGTCAAGCACTTCTATACCTGAGCTGTCATTTTATTTATATCACCTGTAAAGTAATGAAAACTTAGGTACACTATAGGCATCTCTTTACATGGTTCTGTAATTATTAACCTCAACTTACAAAATAAAAAATTGGAAATAAAAGAAGAGATAATTAAATGTTACCCCCCCAAAAGCCACATATAAAATTAATTGCAAACAGAGAAGCAAAGATTAATAATTTTCTAATTTGCTTTGGCAAAGCCTCTCGGATTTCCATGGAAGCTTGAGCCACTTCTATTTTTTTAAGACACCAAATATACATATGTATCTTTACATTGTTTTAATCCAAAATGGGATTACTAAAATGTAGTGCATTTTAAATATTTCTATTTAACAAAACAACATCTTAACACACATACAATACAAATGACTACATGATTAGGATCATTTGATGATACCTTCAAAAAATCTAAATTCGAGACCCTCCCAAATATGAAGCCCCAAAGAGCTTTCAGCCCAGCCCCCTGGGAGAGGCTCTGATATTCCATTCTAAGAAACCCCACCAAGTGAAATGCAATGACCCACGAGTTTTCAGGAAATTGCTTAATTGATCACATGCCCCTCTCTTCAACCCAACCTAAACCACCTTTACAGTTATATAATGGAGCATTTTGGAAATGTTTGAATAGTCAACTACTATGTTGCAAAATTAGCAAACAAGTTTGGTTCAGGTTGACAAATTTATTGACTTTGCCACAGACCTAAATAGAAAATTGCTGTTAGCCTCAGCTGACAAAACAAGAAAATTAAATTTAAAAAAATCTGGTTAGACAACAGCCCATGATGTCTATATTTTGCCTCTGCCTTTCACCTTTGAAAAAGATCCTTCTGGTCCATCTCATCTATTGATCCCACACTGAAATGATGCAGCGAAAAGTATCACAAGTTCATTTCAGGCTTCCACCTAAGGAGAAATATAATGTAACAAGGTCTATAGGACTTATGGGTGATTACAACTTAAATAATGTACTGAAATTCTAAATGTTAAATTAGAACTTTTAGAAGCTTGCTTTAAAGAATAATTTCTAGCCTTTAAAATGCCTGCTTGAGAAAACAGCACTGCTAAGGAATGTATAATTATAATAAGTATAACAATACTTCCTGAAAACTGACTCACCTTGTTGACGTAAGTTCTTCATACAGAATACATATTATGGCAGTGCTGGGCTGGGTTGACTCTATAGTTCATAGCAATTGATAGTTTAAAAAATTACATTCTTCTTAGATCACAGCATATTAATTTCCATGACTCCCTTTCATATTCCTGCCTGTCTCTACCAGAACAATTTTGATGCATTTTGATTTTGTAATTTCATTAGTGATTGGACTTTGTAAACCTGTTATCATCTTGCTTAAATTTGGACTTTCGGTAGTTTAAGCTGTGACCCAATATGCTGTGTGGCTAGACTTTAAAAGCAAGGGGGCCCTCCTAAATGGTGATAATGCTAACATATGCTTCAAAGAATCAGGATCCCTACTAACTAAAGATATGTTCAGGCTGGCCTTTTTACTGTCCTACCCAGAATGTTAGAAATAAGAAAGGCATGTTCACTAGAAAATGTCTTTCAAAGGAATCTGAGCAGAGAGAGAGAAATAATAGTGTCATTGACATTTCCTAATTCACTTTTTAATGAACTCAGGAAGATTTCCGAGTCAGGTCTCCTCAGTAGAGAAGAGGGCAGGCTTCTGCCTGAAAAGCTTATTTCTACTACTGGACTCCAAGCAACTCCCAGGTAGGGCCGTGGTGTAGTAGTCAGAGCCCTTCACAGGGACACTTGTTGCCTAATGCACCCATTCTTCACCACAAGAGTTTGCAGTGCCCAGCGTGGGACATTAACTGAGCTTTTTGTACTTTATGATTGCTTTAGTTAGGAATTATAATTCTTGGAAGGCTGGGTATAAAATTGGTAGCACCAGTCTTTCTTTAAATATAGGAAAAATAAATTCAGAATAGAATGCAATTTCTATTCAGAAAAGTAAATGTTTTGACTTCATTCGGTGGGACAGCAGCAGAGGGCAGACTTTGGGCAGATGGTATATTTAGGTTTGGGGATGGATTCAAGTATGTTTAGATGGCCGATTTGCAGTAATTATAAGTAATCTCCGTTTTTGTTTACCTTGATTAATATTAGACTATGCCTCGCACATAATAGGTACTATATAAACACTGAAGGAATGAAAATCTTTATTAAAGGCACTGATTCAATTTGTGCATTCAAAATCTTTCTTTAAAACTTATTTATGTATGAGGTTGCAGCAAGAGACATTCTAATAATTATTCAGTTGATGGGTCCTGCTATATATTAAAATGTTCCTTCTTAACCTCAGAGCCAATTGTGAAATGGTAAATATTCATGCTATATGCAAGGACCCATTAGTTGCTTTAGAGAGAGCTGCATTACTTCAATATTAAGCAGTAATTACAAATGCTGTGTTCAAGGAAATAAGGACATAGGGCAATTATAATTAAAATAAGTTATAAATGGTGAGATGCAAAATCTAATAATAATAAGTACCTATGTTGTTTCAAAGATTATGTTGTTCTCATTCATAAGTGGGAATTGAACAATGAGAAGACATGGGCATAGGGAGGGGAACATCACACACCGGGGCCGTTGGGGGGTAGGGGACTAGGGGAGAGATAATTACATTAGGAGAAATACCTAATGTAGGTGACAGGTTGATGGGTGCAGCAAACCACCATGGCATATGTATACCTATGTAACAAAACTGCACATTCTCCACATGTACCCCAGAACTTGAAGTATAATATAAACAAATAAATTAAATAAAATAAAAATTATATACACAACATATAAAAATATATGCAAAGAGAAATCATGTATATGAAAATGTTAATTGCGGTTATTTCCAGAATATGGAAACGTAGATAGTGTTTATTTCATTTAATTTTTATTTGCCGGCTAACCTTTAAAAAATACAGATTACTTTTATTATCAAAAAAGAATAAACACAATTAGAAACAAAAGCAACAAAACAAAGAGTTCCTATCTTAGGTTTTTCAACAATTATTAATCAAATCCTGGGCATTAGCCACTAGCTAAATCTCTACTTTGGGGTACTTAACCAGCAAACAATCAACTCCCTTAAAAAATCTTTGATTCTGAATGGGCATTTATGAGCTATTTAGAATCTAGATAAAATTATACATCTCCAGTGTTTTCTGAAAGAATGGGGAAAAAATGATTGTTTTTTTCCCCATCTACAAGAGATATTCTAAATAGATCGCAAAATACTGTTGAGAAAAATGGGCATATAATATTTTTTACAATGCTGTGAGATAATCAGTTTCTATTATGGCAGAATAAAGAATCATCTCATTCATTCAACAAATATTACTGAACACCTACATGTGCCAGATTTTATGCTAGGGGCTAAGGCAAAGAGACAATTAAAAAATAAAAGACCCAATCTCTCCTCTCAAGACCTGGTCTTTCAAGTGAATTCATCGCTTATGTAGGTCATGATGATGTAACAGGATGCACAAAATGACCATGACATCTGAGGGGCAGGAGAAGTGTGGCACCCAACTCAGGTTGAAAGGGGCAGAGAAGCTTCTGGAGGAAGTAACAGCTGGGTTAAAGCCAAAAGAACAAATAGAAGTTGGCAGGAGAAATGTGATGGGGAGCAGACTGCAGGCAGAGCAGATAGCACAAGCAAAGGCAAGGAGGCAAGAAGCAGTTCCTGGCAGCTGGGTGTTTCTGAAAGAATGGAAAACACCACTGGAAAGGTCAGTGCAGGGATCACAGAGGGCTGTGGATACCATGTCTTTTCTTTGTTATGTTTAATTCATATGAGTTCATTAAAAAAGTCCAGCTCAGCAGTTCCACATAGAGCTTGAGATTTCAGATATGTGAAGAAAATGTGTTTTGTTAGAAATTGTGATAATAAAGGTTACTGCAAACAGTAAAAACCACCTGGGTAGCATGAGGCAATCCTTCTTACACTGCATCCCTAGAGAGAGTGTTTATGTGGACCTGGTCCTCTGCTTTGTGTTAGGATTATTGTATTAGGCTAAGAACAGAAAAGCTTAGGTTCATGAAGTATTTTGTTTCAAATGATGTAAACTATGTCAAAAAAAAGCTAATTGCAAGTCTTACAGGAGTTGAATATTTAACTATAGAAATCCTGACTCTTCCTTCCTATATATTTGAAGTTGATTTTTTAAGTTAGACTCTAAATTTCAACATATTTCAACTTGTCTTAATTATTTTAAAATCCACCTAAGTGAAGATCAATTCTTAAGTTAATTATATATGAGCAATTCTCCAGTAATATTAATTAATATCTTAATTTGCAAGCATTTATATTCCTTAATTATTTCTTAATAGGGTCTAGTATAGTGTTATAAGTAACAGTTGAAAGACTGATATGTGCTTATTTGGATGGGTGATCTGATTTTTACATGTGAATAAGATAATCATATTGACTTAAATAGTTTTGCTTGCATCTTTTCTTTTATTTAAATTAAAGACGGATGGCATTTCCTTTGATGTTTGCTTAAGACTTTTAGCATTAGCTTTTTCTGAGGAATCCTGAGAGGAGCTTCACTGTTTTTGTCTTGAAACTGTCTGTTTATCCCTTTTTATCTACATGAGAAGTCTTCTGACACCCTATTGATCTGAATGTCTGAACATGTTCTCTTCTGTTATGCTAACACTCAGTGCTAGACTTTGATTCAGAAGATCTGGGTTCTAATTCTGACTCCATTAATTACTAGCTGTGCTATCAACAACTTGGTAAACTCTATGAGCTTTTTCCTCATTTATAAAATAGTATATAGTTCCTAGGGTGACAACAGAACTATTGGTGGCAGCAGATAAAATGTACACATTCTTTTATTTTAGTAAATTAAAACAAGGAATTTTACAAACCTAAAATAAACTATAAACATGACTGGAGTTCAAACTAGCCAAATTTCTTTCTCCCTGTGGAACTCTTTTTTGCCATTGTTTGGATTAAAAACCTTAGCAATTGTCAATAAGTAGTAATTACACTTAAAAAGGGGTCAGAGAAATATCAAAGTGGTCATCCAAAAGAAATGTTGGGCATAAAATTATGATATGAAATCTCAATTCTGAATGTTTCAATTTAACTAATTCTCCTCAGCAAAATTTTCACCAAATATGAATTGGAATGAGCTGTCTTTAGTATTTTTTTAAATTACCTTTCCTGTTTTTAATCAATTAGTCAATTAACCAATTATTCCATCAGTGAGTAATCTTTGAATATCTATTATGCACCCAGAATGGTTGACATCAGTGTCTCCGTATGTTTTGGCTTTCCTTCTGCTTCCTCACGTTGGCCCTGTTTTATTCTGACTGACCATAAGCCTTAAGATAACCTGGGAGCTTTACAGCTGAGCTGATATTCACAAGAGTTCTGTTGACATATACATATGTACATTAATGTATTAATTATATGTTATATATACAAAGAGATCTGCTTACCCATATCTATGTCTGTATTTATATTTATTACAAAGCACAGTCCTTTATTTTCTGTTCAAATGAGCTCAGCTTTCATCCTGTGTTCAGGTGCTATGTTCCTCTAAATTCGTTATTGTTTTCTCACTGTAATTCCAAACTCTTTTTCTCAAATATGGATCTGCCCAGTGAAATGGAGAACACATTGACTCTGGAGTTCAAACTCAAGGATTCGGATCCAATCCCCACTCTGCTGCCTAGGAGCTGAGAGACCTTAGATAAGTCAAGTTAACCCCTTCCTCCTTCGTGCTGTCTGTGCCTCTTGCAAGCCTCACTGTTGAGCTTAAGGGTTGCACTGTAACATGTTTGTTTACATGTCTGCCCTTCTAGACTCTGAAGTCTTCAAACACAGCACAGAGTCAAATAGTAGATTCTGGAGCTCCACTGCCTAGACTTAAATGTGACTTCTGTCTTTTATCCTGTCTGACTTTGGGCAAGTTATTTGCCATTTCTGTGCCTCAGTTTCCGCATCTACAAGAAGGAGAAAATAATAGTGCCTACCTCACCCTGCTGTTATGGGGATTAAGTAAGTTAATATTTGTAGAGCACTGAGAAGAGCATCTGGCACATAGTGAACATTTGTGAGCATTTGTTATACATGCATATTTAAAGAACTGTCTCCGACTTCAATACCTAATATGATACCTATTTAATAAGTCTTTTTTGAATAAGTAAAGTCATGCAAATATTCCGGAACTCAGTTTTCTCTTTAATACTGGGTCTAATGAAAACTTAGACAAGGTTATTGTGAGGATTAAATGAGGTATTGGATATACAGCATTATAAACATACAAGGTATTTCTATTGTTCTTTTTTATAAAAGTGAAATGACATTAGCAAAATAGATTATAGAATTAAATTAGCTTCAACACTTTTTGCTTTGAAAGTGTATTGTTACTGTGTATTAGACTATTATTTCACTTGTTATACTATTGGTTAGCACTGGGGAAAAGGTGAAAAATATGAGGTTTTGACCCTGACCCCTGGAATCTCAGAAAACAACCTCATAACAAGGCACAGTTTGCAATATGTGTTTGTTTAATATTAACCAACCTGTGAAGCTGAACAGCCCCATGGTACATATTTACCCCTGAACCTGTCATCAGCGCCAGTGTTTAAACATGCAAGTGTACTGGCAGATTTTGGGGGTTGGTTGGCTTTGCTTTGGGTTAACTTTTTTTGTGAGATTGATAAAACATGACGACCCAAAGATGTACCACGACACACTTTCCAAATGCCAAAGTAAGTGACCTACATTTCACTTACACTGTACCATTTGATGTTGCTGAGCATTTTAGTACTAATTGCCAAAACAGCCACACAGTTTTGGTCTAATCACATTCAGTAGAATCAAATATAAGATGCTTTTAATCATTATGAATCAGTGCATGGATTAGCTGGCAGCAAGAATGAATGACTGGCTCTCTTTGAGGCAGTGTATTGATCAAACAAGACGACATGCTTGTCTTGGAACAAGATACATGGGAATCTCCCATCTTTACATCTCTTAAATTCAAGGCAGTCTTGCAAGCATGCATACATGCTACTTCTCATTAATTTGAGGTTAACCTGGCTAAGATTGCTTAGAATTTGAGTTGAAGACTAAAAGGCTGTGGTGTCAAATACTTTATTAGGTCCAGTTTCACTCATTCTTTGAGATTTAGAAATGAGTTTTATTCATTTCAATGTGCAGAAATAGTTCACGTACCATGGCTCTGTGGCATGAGTTTTCACCTAAAGTGCTTAAGAAACAATTTTCTTCCAAAGCTTTGCATTATCTCATGTAATCACAGTTATTCTATGTTACGGCTGCTAAAATTATTTGAGAATAATTGAATAGAAGATGTATATGAGATAGTATATTGTATTAACTAGATTTTTGGGCAAAATGACTTTTCAAGGATTATAAATGGCTAAAGGATACACACATACACACACACACACACACACACACACAGAGAATATGAATCATATTGAGATGGTCTTCCTTTTATCTCTTGAGTAGACTGGTAAATTAAGACCACTTTTTGCTTGTTATTCAACTCCTCCCCTTCCTCTCTTCCATCCTTCCCTTTCTTCCTTTTTTATTTTTGCACAGAGCAGTAACTTAGTAAAGAAGGCATGTGTCTAGTTTATTTACTTTTCTTCAATGAGATAATTTACAACCTTAGAACATGGCCTGGGATAGAGTAAGAGCTAAATAAATATTAGTTGCTGTTGTTGTTGGCTGTATTTTTAAATCAGTGGACTCCATAAAATAGCCTAGGCACAAAATATTTTAAGGGAATCTATTCATAAGCAGTAGATGATTTTGAATTCAGAATAATGATCAAATATTAAATAACTAAACTCCAATTCAAAAATTTAATTCTGTATTTCTTGGCTAAAAATCAGATGACAAATTTAATTCGTAGGCCTCCAGGCAAACATTTCAGGAATGGTTCCCAACTTTTGTTATTAATAATATTAACAGGTCCCCAGGAGAGATGGCTTTCTTTAGTAGGTCCCTTAAAATACCCAGCCACTTGGGCTTTAGCATTCCTTGTCTTGTGTTAACTTGTTAAGGAGTTAACATTTCACACATAGAAAGACCTGAAAAAATATATATTTAAAGAGAAATGCTGACATGGTCTTAATTCCTCCAGCACTGCTGCAACATCTGTTAACTGTAGTCTGACATTTAATAAAATATATGGACTTGCCATAGCAACGTCTGCAACACAAAGAGTATATGTGTTTCTAAGATAAAGAAAATTTTTTCTTTTAAAGAAACATACAAAAATATGTTAGTGATAGGTACCAAAGAGATATTCTGCAAAATGGAAATATGTATAGCAGCAATATTTTAATATGAGACGATAGAATACTTCTAAAACCTTAGAAAATTTCTAAGTTACTTATTATTATTACTTTACAAAAGGAATCTTAAAGGGTAATATTTGGATGCATAATATTGACTCTGGCAAAAAAACACAAAACCATACATGTAAGAATTTGGGGTCATGACTGTCACTTTAGAAAAAGCATAATACATAAATATAATGTCTTTATTTTCTTTTGCCTGCCACTTTCTGTATGTCTGAAGTATAATTTGTGAAAAGTGAAACTCAAAGAACTTTAAAAAACAGACAAACAAAAAACATTCTATACCTATTTCCAAAGTATATGCATAAAACGTTGCTTCAACTTTTATAGAAATAAAAATATGGGCAGCTGATTAGGCCTTCTTTTGGCCTCAATCAGCATATTTGGTGGCCTAAACCCTATAGGGAATTTGAAGCCTACCACACTTGACTATTTCCCCACTTTCCCTATTTAGAAGATGTGCACTCATTTATGTTAGCTCAGTTAACTCTAGAGGAGAATAAAGGAGTAATAAAAATGTATTCACATGGCTATTGAAAGGCTTTCTAAATTTTTTTGCAAAACAAAATATTTATAATGGTAGAAACTCAGAAATATATGCATATATATTAGTCTTACTGAGAGAATTACAAAGAGGCACCAAATAGGCTTTTAATTTCAATTCTGATGAAAAAATTCAGAAAGTAACTATGTAGGAAGTAACAGCTCAGAGGTTTTGGGAGATCTCGGCATAGAATAACCTCTTACCCAGTTGAGGGAATCAAATTCCTGAAAAGTCCATGACCGGAAAATTTCAGGTTGAGTAGCTTAATAGCTTAAGGGGAAGATATGGTTTACGCAGTTGGGGCCAGGCTTGTGTATATCTGTAAAACATTTTCACACAAATAAAAGTAAAAAAAAAAAATCACCGATGATATTTTTACATAGTTTTAAGTGGCAATAATAAATGCAATTAAATTTTGAGTTCCCACCTTTTGCTCACTAAAAAAGTTTCTAGAGTGGTTCTGTACAAGAGTTCCAACAACGGCAAACTCATAGTACTTTGCTCTAGATAAACACATACCAGGGGAAATGTTTGGCCTTTTTCTATCAAGACATCCAATGCGTTTTTGATTTTATGGATTAGAGGAATTGTCTCCTGCTTGCTAACTCCCAGTGTTGGTTCAGGAACAGGACTGACTTAGATGCTTGACAGGGAGAAACTTCTGATAAGTTTAATTGCCCTACTAGGTCTAGATGAGTAGATATTTCTCAAGCTTGTTCCTCTGCCTCTCAAAGCAGAGGTTTTTAACCTGGTGCACGAAAACAATATCACAAGGTACAAATTGCCAACCCTTCTTGCACTTATTGTTGCTCCCTCCCCTCAAACCAAAACCCAGTTCTAAGGCCTTACCTGAAGCCCCAGGAGCCTCTTATGTCTTCTAAGCCTTTAGACAAAAGGATCTCCTCTCACTGTGCTTCCATTTATATTCCCTTTCTATCAGTGAGCCCCTCTGTCTTACTCTTTTTCTCTTAATTATTATCAATCAGACTGACTGGGATTTGCATATATGATGTTAAATTCATGCAACTTCATAAAAGATACATTGAAGCAAATTCATACTATGATTTTTGCATAGCTGACTGCACTTAAAATTAATTCCTATTGGTAAAATTACTTAGATATACTAATAAAGTAATAGAAAATTATTATTAATAAAGGTTATATGTTCTTTAAAAATATTTTCTAGTATAGGTGAATAGTGTAAACATAAAGTGTTAAATTTGCTTATTTTTTCAAGAGTTGAATAGAATAAAGAGAAATAATACTAAAGTGAGAAGATGATAGGTTTTTGTAAAAGTGTGCTTTTGACTTTCGTCTTGGGAAAGTAAGACCTGCATGTTCATCTGTCATTGTAGTAGGGAGAGCATGTAAGTGTGACCTTCGTAATCCATGCTAGCATTTGTTTCTTACGAGATAATCCAATGGTTTGTTTCTTGCTGTCACTCATCTTCTGGGAGTATTCTGTAAACTATTGGTAGGTTACAGGGGCATGTCAGTGAGTTCTGCCAAACTAGAGTCTTAAGAGAAGTAGCTTAGACAAAACCTATGAACCACCTCTATATGAGTCATATTTTCATTCATTCCAAACCAGTTCCCTATTTTATTTAAATATTATTTATATGCTGATTATTTTAGCTAAGTCAGATTTGCAGAATGAGAAAAGCAAGTAAATTGTTCCTTAAACATGATTTTTCATGATCCTTGCCAAAAGTATTATAATCTAGACCCCAAAATGAAAGGTGATTACTTAGTTTTGGTAATATAGTACAGCTCATTTTTACTTCTTTATTATGAATAAATTTAAATTTAAACATAAGTAGATGGAATAATATAAGGAAGCCTCAGCTGGCATTATCCAATATCAACCGTGGCCAATCATTGCATCTAAACCACTGTGCCCCCTCTCCCATTATTTTAAGGTAAATCCCGGATACATAATTGCATAATAAATATTTCTATGTATATCAGTAATAGAAAAATACTTTTAAAATGTAGCCATGGGGACAATTTTGAAAATTAAAACAACACTTAGTGTTTACTGGTTATATCTTGCAATCTTACAGAAAGTTGAGCAAGTGCCTCTGGGTGAGTAGACCAGTACACATTTTGAAACCTGATTGAAAGGACACTTCAGACAGGCTAAGTTCTTTCAGGAAGAAATGTTAGGTAAATCATGGGTATTAAAGTGGAATTGATCAAAATTAGGCAACATATAGCCTGGAGGATCCTCAGGGCAACAGAAGAAGAAATGACAAGTTGCAATTTAAAAAGGAATCAATTTTATGAGGGTTAGATTGAAGAAGGCAGAATTTTGGAGTTTGAGAATGACATTTTAGAAGTCATGTAAATCAATACAATTCAGAATATGGGTAATTCTGTAAGACAAATAACTAGATTTCATCATCAAATAAATCGTAAGATGTGGAAAAAAGACATGAGAAGTTATTAACTCTGAGGACTGAAAGAGACTTAAAAGACTTATCAACCAATGAGAGTGAGAACCCTGTTTGGATTCTGATTCAAACTAACTAAGGGGAGGGAGGGAGGGAGAGAGAGAGAGAGAGAGAGAGAGAGAGAGAATATGAGAAATAAATGAACACTGCATGAATAATTGATAATATTAACAAAATGTTGGCTTGATGAATATGCTAATTACCCAGATTTGATCATTACACATTGTATATATGTATCAATATATCACTCTGTACCAATTATTAAATACCAATTAAAAATTAAAATAAGAAAATAAATGTTGGTTATATTTAAGATGTGATGATATTTTAGTTATTAAAGAGTTCTTATCTTTTTGAGATACATAGTGGTCATTCATGGATCAGATTATATGATAACTTAGATTGGCTTGGAAATAATTTAGTAATGATTGTGGTGGGGTAGCAGAGGAGAAAAGACGTGAGTATAGATAAACTACAACAGACAAGTATTGATTATTGTTGAAACCAAGTGAAGCTGGAGATTCATTACACTATTCTCTGTACTTGGGAATGTTGAAAAATTTCCCAATTGAAAAGATTTGTTTAAATTTCCTAGTTTGGAACTACTACACATAGTTTTCTTGATAGTTCCCTCAAAAGTTTGAAAGAAGAAAGAAGATTCTACAAATTCCTTCAGTCAACCAGAAGTATTAATTAACTAGCACTCTTGAGTTGTGCCATTATAGATGAAATTTATAATGATGACTCCGAGGCACTCTGAAACACTGAAAAGTTAAATTATGTGCAACAAAATTTTGATTTTAAAGTGGGCCTCACTGTGTTGTTTTAACAGCTTTATTGAGGTATGACTGATGTACAACAAATCATACATACTTAATGCATACAAAGATGAGTTTGGACATGTCTATACACTTGTGAAACTGTCACCATGATCAATGTAACAGATATATCCATCACCTTCAAAAGTTTCTTTGTGTTCTTTTGTTTACTTTTGTTTGTGATAAGAACACTTAACATGAAATCTACCCTATTAACAACACTTCAGTGCCTAACGATAGGCATTATGCTATACAGCAGATCTCTAGAACTATATCATCTTGCATAACTAAAACTTTATGCCAATTTAACAGCAACTCTCCATTCCCCACTTCTTCCAGGCCCTGTTAACCACCATTCTATTCTCTGCTTCTGAGTTCGACTACTCTAGCTACTTCATATAAGTGGAGTCATGCAGGATTTGTCCTCCTGTGACTGGCTTATTTCACTTAGCATATTGTTCTCCAGGTTCATCCATGTTGTCACAAATAGCAGGATTTCCTTCTTTATCATGGCTGAGTAATATTTCATTTTATGTATATACCACGTTCTCTTTATCTATTCATCTGTCAATGGACATTTGGGTTGTTTCCATAACTTGGCTATTGTGAATAGTGCAGCAATGAACATGGGAGTGCAGGTATCGCTCTGAGAGTTTGATTTCAATTCTTTTGGATATATACCCAGAAAGCAGGATTGTAGGATCATATAGTAGTTCTATTTTTAATTTTTTAGGAACCTCCATACTGTTTTCCATATTGCCTGTACTAATTTATATCCATACCAACAGTGTACAAGAGTTCCCTTTTCTCCATGTGCTTGCTAACATTTGTTATCTTTTGTGTTTTTGATAATAGCCATCCTAATGTGTGTGTGGTGATATTTCATTGTGATTTTAATTTGCATGTCCTGATGATTACTGATGTTGAGCATCTTTTCATATACCTGTTGGCCATTCGTATGTCTTTTTGAATAAATGTCTATTCAAGTCCTTCGATCCTTTTTTAAATCATGTTATTTGTTATGTAGGTGTTCCTTATATATTTTGGATATTAATTTCATCAGATACCTGGTTTGCAAATACTTTCTCCCATTCCATAGGTTGCCTTTTCATTCTATTGATTATTTCCTTCGCGGTGCAGAAGCCTTTTAGTTTGATGTACACTATGTGTCTATTTTTGCTTTGTTGCCTGTGCTTTTGGTGTCATATCCAATAAATCACTGCTAAGACCAATGTTAAAAAGTTTTTCCCTATGTTTTATCCTAGGAGTTTTACAGTTTCAAGTCTTACATTCAAGTTTTTAATCCATTTTTAGTTTTTTGTTCTTTGTTTATGTAAGATAAAGGTCCAGTTTCATTCTTTTGCATTTGGATATAAAGTTTTCCCAACACCATTTGTTGAAGAGGCTATCTTTTCCCTATTGTGTGTTCTTGGGACCCTTGTTGAAGATCAGGTTACCATATATGTGCGGGCTTACTTCTGGGCTCTCTATGCCATTCTATTGATCTATCACTCTCTTTATGCCAATACCATACTGCGTTTGTTGTTTTGTTTGTTTTTTAGTACCATATTTTTTCAGTTACTATAGCTTTGTAATATATTTTGAAATCAGGAAGTATGACGGCTCCAGCTTTGTTCTTTAATAAAATCATTTTAGCTATTTTGAGTCTATCATGGTTCCATATAAATTTTATGGTTGTTTTTCCTATTTCTGTAAAAAATGCCATTGGGATTTTGATGAGGACAGCATTGAATTTGTAGCTCACTGTGGATAGTATGGGCATTTTAACAATGTTAAGTCTTCCATTCCATTAACCCAAGATGTGTTTCCATTTATTTGCTGCTTTAATTTCTTTCATTGACCTTTTATAGTTTTCAGTATATAGGACTTTTACCTCTTTAATTACATTCATTCCTAAGTATTTTATTCTTTTTGATGTTACCATAAATGTGATTGTTTCATTAATTTCCTTTCAGAATAGTTCATTGTCAACATACAGAAATCTAACTGATTTCTGTATGTTGATTTTGTATCCTGCAACTTTACTGAATTTGCTTACTAGATTCAAGAGTTTATTGTGGGGTCTTTAGGATTCTTCTACATGTAAGATCATGAAATGTATGCATATGAAATGTGCATGTATGCACGACACCCCTTAATTAGTTTTTTTGACATCTTTGGGAGGGTGTTATTTTGACACACATGTACACATAGGGTTCCAATCACTTAACAAAGGGTAATTATTTAAGATACAGTCACAGGAATAGAATAAAGCTAGAATCTCTTACCAAAAATAAAACCTGTGCCAAACATACATATTTTTATGAGATCTAAGATGGGAAGACTCCTTCTATTTGTTTCTATCTCAGTGGGTGGGCAACTGGAGATTCTCTCTTCCTAGTTGATAGGCATAAAGGGACCCTACCCCTTCTTATGACAGCAATTAGGGTTGAGAGACAACTTACTCAAAGACCAAAGCTAATAAGGTCCTGGCATGATGGCTGAGCCAAAACTCACAACCCACTGTCTAACTTCTGAGCCCAGCTCCTAAGACAGTCCATCACCACTGGGTACCTACTTTATGTTGAACATGATTCATAAGATAGGATCCCTGTCTCCAAGACATGTGGAACTGAACTGGAGAGCTGGGGCAAATAGAGTAAGTTTTGTGTAGGAAGAATGGTGTGACTTCAGAGACAGAAGAGTGGATTCCAGGCAGGGGACATGGGATCAGAAGTTTGACCTTGGAAACAACAAACAAGAGTCTACTTCAGCTAAAATAGAATGTTTGTGTACAGTTTAGCTGAGGTTGATCTTGATTACCAGGTTAAGAAGTTTAAATTTTAAGGAATTTTGGTATAAAGAATAATGGAAAGCATTATATTTGGTTTAATTCTTCAATGTGGATACCATGATAATATTATGAAATAGTTTTAAAGTAATTATGCAACATATACAGTTTAACATATAGTTTAAAAGTAATTATACAATGCACATAAGGCATTTCTATTTTACTTTTCTTTCAAAAACTGTATTACTTCTCTTCAAAGAAAGAGCTTTAAAAAATTAGAAAACAACCCTCCCATCACCCTGTAAAAAACAATGCCTGCAATGTTGAGAATCATAGTCAATATATTTACATTTCTTATCACACCTTCCTAATGACTGTCATCATTAGTCAAATAAGTAAACAGTATAAGAGCGGTATGCAAAATTCAGTGGGTCTTTTGTTTGGTCTCGTGACTTACAGAGAAGTGTTCATTCCCTCAAGATTATAGGATTAAATTATCTGCCCTGCCCACACACACAGAAGATATGACCCAGAAGAACAACCTGCAAAGCAATGTGAGATATCTAATGTTTACTTAAAATAAAATACATTATAAAGACAGCACAAATGATTCTATTCCATTTCAAAAGACTCAAAAAAGCAGATCTGCCTATAAAAAGAGTTATCAATTATTTTAGCTTTGATGTTTCTTCATGTTGAGACTTTGGAACCATCATTGCCAGCTACACTCCATCCTTTCCCAAGATTTAGGACAAGGAATATTTTTCTGGTAACAGAAATCATTAAAACGGAGACTCAGGGCAGTGCATTCAGTTAAACTCAAGTCTAGTCAGGGCTCCAGACTGACTGTTTCATTCTGTGAATTGACATTATGTCTCTGAAATTCCAGAATATGAAATTCTGAAACCTCAATGGGATATTTACAAATGCTTTCAGATAGTAGTGGATATTTTGTTCTCTTCTCTCTTTGGAGGTGGGAGGAGTTCTCCAATGGGTACGGGCTGAAAGGAGGGATTTAGCCTAAGTCTTCCAGGTACTATTCAGAAGTGATGCATTTCCCTTGGCTAGTTACAGCCTCCAGTTTCAAGGTTTCTCATGCTTGTGAGCATGCAGATAATGAATAACATTTCATTTTAAAACCTGACTTGAAGGGACCTCTGGGAGACCTCCTCCCAGCAGCAGATGAGGTGGAGGTCAAAGTAGTGTAACACTGACAGTCTCTGAACCTGAACATCTGCCCTTGATAGTTGCCCTTGGGCTAAAGATGCTGTTTTGGGCTCTGGGTGACCCCTGTCAAACCCAAGAGCTACTCACTGTCATTTCCAGCCATGCCACTGTCCCTCAGTTGGCAGTATGTGTCTGAGCATAGATTGGCAGGGAACTTCTGATTGCAGAGGCATTGTTTTGATTCATTTCAAGAACTCTGAAATGTCTTAACTAAGGTAAAGTAACAGATTACTGTACCGCTGTAAAAATTTTAAAAGGTACTAGATTTTATACCTTATTGTCTAAGTACATACTTTTTTTCCATCCTGTTCCTTTTCTCCTTTCCAATCCTCCAGTGTTTTAAATGAAGATGGAGTGTATACATCCTTTTGCCCTAACACAAACAAATGTCATTTTGAAAATAAAAATATTCACATTTTGTCTCATACTTTTCACCTCTTCAAGTGCCCTCAAGTACCTCCTTAATCCCACTGAAGTTCCAAGTTTCACTGATTTAAAAAGCAAAGGAAAATGTGCAGCACTAGATAGAATCAAACAACTGGAATACTACTTAGCATGAAAAACGACCAAACTATCCATCTACTCAATAACTTGCATGGATCTCAAGAGCATCAAGTTGAGTGTAAAAAGAAAAAAACTCAGTCTCAAAAAGATCACATGCAGTATGATTCCATTTATATAACAGCTTCAGAACGATGAAAATATAGAGATGGAAAACAAGTGGTTGCTAGGGGTAGCAAGGAGCAGGTGGAGATGATGATAAAGAGGTGGAACAAGGGAGATCTTGTGCAAGATACAGGTGGAAGTTCTGCATCTTGACAGGCCTATAGTGGGTCAGATTGTACAAATCTACACATGTGGCAAAATGGCATAGAAACTATACACACATTATTCCAATGTCAGCTTCCTGGGTTTAATATTGTACTAAAGTGTGTCAGATGTAACCACTGGAGGAAACCAGGTGAAAGGTTTAGGTGGCCTCTCTGTGCAACTGGATACAAATCTATAATTAATATACAAAGTTTAAATGTCAGCTTCCTGGGTTTAATATTGTACTGAAGTGTGTCAGGTGTAACCACTGGAGGAAACCAGGTGAAAGGTTTAGGTGGCCTCTCTGTGCAACTGGATACAAATCTATAATTAATTTACAAAGTTTAAATGTCAGCTTCCTGGGTTTAATATTGTACTGAAGTGTGTCAGGTGTAACCACTGGAGGAAACCAGGTGAAAGGTTTAGGCGGCCTCTCTGTGCAACTGGATGCAAATCTATAATTACTTTAATATACAAAGTTGGAATATGTATGTATATATATATATATTCTTTACAGATGCCTCTGTACAGAAAGGATAATGAAATATAGCATAGTGGCACATGCCAAAAATGTGTCAGATACCTTTTTTAAAGCATACTGTTACTAAAGAATTACTAAAGTATTGCTTCAAAAGATAAGAAGGAATAAAACAGTAATGACTGCATTCTCAGGCCTGCAATAAAATAGCTCTGTTTCCCAGTGTTCTCAACCTTTGGATTGCTTTTCAGGCATTCACAAAGCAAAGTGGGAAACACGAAACCTTTTAGTTAGATCACTTTAACAATAGAGGTCAGTTTGATCACACGGTTTTAAAGAATATTCTGCATCCATGAAACACATTCCTCCCATTTGGAAAAATTCCAGAAACAAGACTATAGCCTGAATAGCACCATCTAGCACGCACGAAACGCTTCTTAAAAGCAAGGACTGCCACAGCCTCTCTTCTTAATGAATCCCTCCCACCCACCTCGTTTTTCAGGGCTTGGCAGTATGTCTTTTTCTCTTTCCCCTTCCACGTTCGTCTCACCCACTCTCCTGGTCCCTCTAACCAAGTTGCCACGCAAAAGCAGCAAGCAAACCTGTGTGAGTGGCGTGTCCCGAGGCGGCAGCCTCCCGCGGTCCTCCGTGCACGCCACCACCCGGCTCATGCTCCAGGGGCTGCGCACACTCCAGTGGCCGCCCAGGACGTGCGGTCACTGGAGAGTCCCCAGCCACGCCCCTAGATGCTGCTGGGCGGCCTGCAGGAGTACCAACACTGCAGACAGAACAGCGACCCATCCCGCTGTAAGCCAAAGTTGTCTGTTGGTAAATTGCGTCTTTTTTCTTTTTCTTCTTTAACATTTTTATAGTACCATGAGTGTACCCAGTGTTATTAAATTATGCCAAAACAAAGAGCAAAGTCCCTGCCCTTAGGAGTATGCAGTGTAAAATGAACAAATGACGCAAGACAAAATGACAGGACGTGGGTAGAAAGAGTTATGAGTGAAAGGGAAGGTAGAATCAATAAGACTTTGACTGGACCAAAACATGGAAAAGCTGTTAGGGCCCCAAATCCTCATAGCAGATTATAGAAATGAAGAATTGCAATAATATCTATAGTAGCAATCCTATTTTATTGAGTGTTTACGTGCCATGCAGTATCATCATCACAATAATTCTATACCACAGCTGCTGTTTTAAAAAGTGCCAGATATGATTCTAAATGTTTTACAAATATTCACTAATTTGATCCTCCTAAAATCCCTGTGAGGTAGGAACTATTATTTTCCCCATTTCAGAGATGAGTGAAGCAATAAAGTGGACTGACTTGCTCAAGGTAACTCAGGTAAAAAGTGAGAGAGCCAAAATTGGAACCCAGGAAGTTGGATGATAGAGTCAAGATCTGAGCCCAGGAAGCCCAACTTTATGATGGCATTAGGATTCATATCCACATTACCTTGCCTACCAAGCTCATACTCTTAATCATGTGCAATCATGCAAATTAAGTAAACAATTTAAAAGTATTTATATTGACTATAAACAATGCACAAAATCATTTTGCAAAGGCCTTTAATAGGTCCATGAAAAAAAAGTGTTTATTTGAAGAATATTTTCTGTCAAAAAACAGAGAAAGAAACAGGTTTTCTTTCTTCCTTCATTCATTCGACAAACATGTACCAGTGTCTGTTTATACCAGGCACTGTGTTAGGCACCAGGGTGACAGTAGTGAACAAAAGAGACAAAATTGAGGGGAAACAAGGAAACTGAGATGATAGTCATTTTAATGATGAATACACGTTAGATTTATTGGGAACAATAGGCGGAAATAGCCAACAAGAAATAATCGTATACAGGGAATGACATTCTCTGGGCTGGACTGTCTGGCATGAGTATTATTTAGTCCTTTTTTCCATCTCCTCTCCTTTTTCCTTTATTTTAGTTACAATAGAGGAAATCATGCTATCAAAAAACATTTCATATGGACGTTTGTTACCATTTCAAATAATGCTTTGGGTGGTAGAAGTAATTGAATTCCCTTCCTAATAACATTATGACCAAGAGTATTTTACAAGCATGGACATGGTAAAGAGGTATGCAAACCTCTGAGCTTGGAATAAAAACCCGGAATAATAGATCCTTACAAAACAAAAGTTGTCAAAGTCTGTTATGAAAACCCAGGATCTTGACTGGCATAAACATCTACTAAAAAGATAAAAGGATAGCATTTGTTACTGTCATTCAATTCTCTACCTCACCTTTTTTAAATACATTTGTACTTCCTGACTCTGCTATAATATACTAAAATGAAAAATATAGCCATTAAAAACTAAAATCAGAAGAGAAATCCCCTCCACCTCTCCCCTCATAAAAGCATAGAAGAACATTTGTTTGGATTTTGTTGTATGTTTGTGTAAATTTTATCTATGCTAAAATAGAATATGCCCTTGAGAACCAGAAAAATAATTTGGTTTTCCCTCACATGGAAAGATAAGACTTTGTTGTCTTATCTTTCCATTTGAGCACTGGTTTTAAATCCTAACATTAAAAGCAACCAAAAAAGCTATATGCTTTCTATTATGGGACCGTAATAAAATAATAAAATGTATTGCTAATTCCTGTGTTCAGTTACTTTGTTCTGTTAGCCCAGGTAACTTTCAAAATTCAGGGGAGGGGCAGAGCTAAGGGGCACTTGCAGAGAGAATGTGCAAGGACCTCCCTGACCACACCTCCCTCCCCAGCCTCCTCCCAAGCATTCTCTACTGACTAAGAGTACTGAACTCTTACATTACTGAACTGACTCCCTCCTTATCCTTTCTCAGTCTGGTCTCTCCACTGAGAGTCCTTTCCTCACATCCTCCAATTCTTTGCCTGGCTAACTTTTATTTCCACTTCAAAACCTCGCTCAGGTACCACCTGGTCTTGAAATGTTCTCTGACCCCTTTCCTAAGCCAGGTTCTCTGGTAGAGTATTCAAATCTGATTTTTCTTTTTCTTTTTTTTTTTTTTGTTTGTTTGTTTTGTTGGTTGGTTGTTTGTTTGAGATGGAGTCTCGCTCTGTCGCCCAGGCTGGAGTGCAGTGGCATGATCTCGGCTCACTGCAACCTCTGCCTCCTGGGTTCAAGCAATTCTCCTGCCTCAGCCTCTCAAGTAGCTGGGACTACAGGTGCACATCACCACACCCGGCTAATTTTTGTAATTTTAGTAGAGATGATGTTTCACCATATTGGTCAGGCTGATCTGGAACTCCTGACCTCAGGTGATCCACTCTTCTCGGCCTCCCAAAGTGCTGGGATTACAGGCATGAGCCACGGTGCCCAGCCTTTTCCCTGGTTTTTAATCATGCTGTGTTGCAAATGTTTCCTTATCTATTCTTTCCTCCAGTAGACTCATTCATTTTTCCACAAATATTTCTTGAGCACCTGGTACTTGCCCAGCACTGTGCTAGGTGCTAGAAAGATAGGAATAAAAGAAACTCCCTAATATAGTTCTTTGAAGATAGTAACACTTGATAATTATTTATGGAATGAATGAGTGAAATTAGGTCATTACATACATAGTGGAAGGAAGAACTAAGAGAGACACGAAAGTGATTGTTTTTCCATTTCTCCTATCTCTCACACCATATTGTGTTATGTTACACATTTCTAACACCCTTGTTTCCTTAAGTTTTTGTTCTCCTCCCTCTGGTTGCCTTTATTTTACTGCTGTCTTTATTGCAACAAGCAGGGGTTTTGCATAGGATGAATTTGATTAAAAAAACCAGCATTGTTACTTACTAGCTTTGTGACTCTTGGCTCTTTCCTTAACCTCTTCAATTTCCAGTCTGTAAAACAGAGATAACAAATACCTATAGAATAGAGTATCATGTGAAGATTAAATGAGATTCACATTAAGGGGCTTAGTATAAAGACTGGCTCTTAAAGCACCTTTCCTTTCACTTGTCCGTCCCCTACTTCTACATCTTATCCTTCCCACAGAACATCATCAGGGCAATAGTGGCTTGCAAGATGATTTCAATTGATATATGAAAGCACATCTTTTAAAACTGTGTATTTATTTTGATACATTATTGTTTTGATGTATATAAAATATGTAACTAAGCCTTTGATTTTTATAGAAATATTTGCTTTGGATATGTAAAAAGTAAAAGAAAAAAAGGAGGGTTAAGTTTCTAAAAATAGGATAAGTCAGAAAGAAACAACTAATACATAGATGCCTGAAAACACTGCAGAAATGAACAAAGACAATGCCCTATAAGAAGAAAAACATTAATCACAAAGTCCACAAGTTGTTATGTGTACTGTGATTGTCCTCACCACATGTTTGTGCTGATAAACAGACATGGAACACAGGTACACTATTCCTTTCTCAAATGTCACTTATGTAGAAAAAAATCCAGTCCTAAGACTGCAAAGATTCAGAGAGTTCAGCTGCATGATCATGTCTTTAGCTTGCTTGGAATAGGATTAGTCTGTAATAGAATCAGAAGTCACCCCCAGGTCCTTAGAAGTCACCTGTCCAGCTCTGCCCATGATAAAGAACAAAGTGAAAGAGAATTGTTCATTTACGTTTATGAATAATTAATGCCCAAGTAGAACTTCCAAAATATTTTGTGTTCTTCACACTGTGTATCTCCATTTTCTGACCTATAAAATGGGCATAATAATAGAATCTATCTCATAAGATTGTTATGAAGGTCAAATGTTAACATAAAGGAAGTACTTAGAAACATATAATGTAAAAGTTCCTACATATGTGGGAGCCGGAATTACCATTAATCTAGTTGAGACCAGCCTCCAGCTTGCCTCCTGTCCCAGCAGCTTCCAAAGAAAGTTATTTATCTCTTTACACCACCAATCTTCCAGCCTTTTGTTGCTTTGTGATAAAATCAGCCTGATAAAAAGTTTCCTGTCTCTGGACACTGGTATTCAGAAACATGGAAAGATCAGATATTCTTTTCAATGTCCCTATTTTTACAGACTTCTACCCAAAAGTTAGATTTTCTATAGATTTATTTGTTAGAATTTAATAAATTATCTCTCTCTCTCTCTCTCTCACACACACACACACACACACACACTCTTCTTGTGTTGCACAGGAAAGAGTTCACCAATTTCAGAGACTTTTTAGGAGACTTGTTTGCAGTGGGAACAACAACAAAATACAACATAGGCTGATTTCTCCCACCCCCTGCTAGGCCCTGGAAATTGAGGTCTACATGTAGGATGCTCTCTTTACAACATAATACAGTTTAGCCCTAATGATTATGTCACAACTACCAAGAAGCAAAAAAGGTTGGCTATAGGATAGCTAGAAATCGGGAACAGGCCATCCACTGTTGAAGCCCTGGCCTCTTCCCGCTTCCTTTAAGGTGAGAAACTGCCTGCCCACCCGCCCCCGTCCCCACAACTAAGTAGATAACCAAGCAGTGGGTCCTTTAGCCTTGGAGGATGGGGCTCTGGGCTAGGGAGAGTCTGTGGGAAGTGCCTGCGAGGATGGGCTTATTGCTCTAGAGCCACTCCTACTCCCTTCACACTGTGCGTTTAAGACCTTGGCATTTAATATCTCCCTGAGACAGGTAGAGATGCAGCTTTTACTCTGAGAAATAGACAAGAGCCAACCTGTCCCGGCCCTAGCCGGGAGATTCATAAGTGCTCAAGTTCACAAGTTTCACAAGTGCCCGCATCACTGCCTCCTGCACTCCTCTGCAAATGCCCTGGCACACCCGCGACCACGTATCCGTGAGTTTCCTAGCTTAGTTCACCCCTTTTCCTCCAAGTCAGCAGCCCGGTGAGCATTCCAGGGTCAGTCCTGGCGCTCAAAGTAAGGGCAATCTTCCATCTCTCCCTGCTGGATCTCTCCCTGCTGGGAGATTCGCCGTTTTCCCCCACAACCGGCACCTGCGGCTGGCCCAGAGCGCAACGTCCACCTGTGCCACCGCTAGATGAAGAGTCCCTCACCGCGCGCTGCCTGGGCGCACAGCTGGTGTGCCGCGCTCACCACCTCTCCTGGACTCAAGGGTGTTCCCAGCTTACGCTTCTCGGGGTTTCCTGGGTCCAGGTTCCCTCTCCCCCCTCTCACTTTCTTCCTTCATTCGCTCTTCTCTCAATTTTTCCTCCCGTCCTCACCCCATCAGCTCTAACCTGTAATCAATTCCCGCCTTCTGCCCCTCCTCCCTGGGCTTCTCTTAGCTCGGTTCCAGCGACTCCACTATCCGTCCCCGCTCGCATTTCTGCACCGCCCTGCCCTTCACTCCAGCCCGCAGCAGGCCGGGCAATCCGACCGTGCGGTAAGCCGCCCTCGGAGCCGCTGGCGCAGTTTTCAGACTCGCCCACCGCCCAGAGACCAGGTGCCCACATCCAGCTCTGCTCTCGCCCTCTCCCTTGAAAGGGACTCCTTGGGGGCTCCCCAGGTCAGAGTACCCCGCCCGGGGAATCACGCTGGTCTCTGGGGCGACCCAGCTGTCAGAGACGACAGGTCTATTTTAAGCCTTCCACCCAGTGTCCCCGACCTGAGGACGCGGGCGCGGGTCCAGGGACTCCGGTAACACCTTGCCAGCAGGATCCCGGGCGGTCGCGGAGCCAGCTCCCCTCGGCGGAGTCGGGCCTCTCAGCCAGGCAGGCGGCGCGGCCACGGAACGCGGTCCCAATACAACCAACTCGAAATCCAAGAGCCCAAGGAATCCCAGTACGGGGGGCGGAGGTGCCCCATGCCCCAGCCCCCCTGGAATAGGCTACCTTGGCACAACCGCTTCTCCTTGAAAAGTCGTCACACATGAGCCCGCCCAATCAGTCTCTTCCCTCCTTGTGCCCTAGTTTACGTTATTTCTAGTCAACCGAGTCATTAGCCTGCAATAACCCAACCATAGCGTGAATGTTTGGAAAATAATAAGAATTAGGAACTATGAGCATGTCATGAAGAGCCCCAGACATAAGCCCCAGACGATTGAGAGACCGGGCTACACATGTGTTCATGTCCCCCGTGCATACACACAAGCACCCATCGGATAGGCTGGGATCCAGCTGCAAGTTTGGACCTTGACAAGTCTCTAACAGGAAATACAAAAAAAAAAAATTCACTCACCCGCCTCTTTTACTACCCTTTCCAGACTGGGATTCAGGGAAAGTATCAGAAAGGGATGGATGGAGAGACCCTTCTTTCTTTTCTTTTCGCCTTTCTAAAGAGTGGAAATTTCCATCATGTGACAGGGGCAACATCCCCAGCGTCGCGTTTCCTGCGGACCCTCCCTTCCAGGCCAGCCACCAATCGTCAGGCGGCAACCTGAGAAGTAGACCAAAGCATCCTCCCAGGTGGGGCTGAGATGTCCAGCTGTCCTTCAGGAGTGACGCCTGGAAGCCCCCGTCCCTGCTCCCTCTTTCCTGGGTCCTGGATAACCGAGAAGATCCTGGTTTGGGTTTATTTTTCGACGGTTAGATTTCTTCCATGAGTCAAGGTTGCATTTATTGGATCTGTCGTATAAGCTGCAGAACATGTAGATCTTTATTTTAAAGTCTGTAAAAGAGTGTTCAGGGTAGGTGACTCACTAAATTTCCTCCTGGTATGGAGGTGACAACCGTGAACTTTACATAAAGAAAAAGAAACATTTGAGGAAGGAGTACAAATGAAAAACCTGTCATTCACAGTAAACGTCACCTTATGCATAAAAGAAATGGGATAACTTGCTAGTACTTAAGAGTGGGTCTTTGGTGATAATTCTTTTTTCTAGAATTTCAGTTTAAGCACAATCCTCAGTACATATGAAGAAGGAATGAGGCTATAATAATAAATAGCACTCGAACTTCAATTCTGTTTGTTAAAGTTACAACCTACCAATGTAAGGAAAATTATTTATGTTAAAACTATTCTCTAGTATTAAACAAAATTCTTGTTTCAAAGAAGGCCTATGTAACAAATATGTTCACAATCCCCCATTTATTTAGTAGTGAGTTGTTATTCTTTAGGGAAAGAAAATTATCCTATGGAGACCTTGACCCCACAGTGTAACTAACTCACCAGGCAACACAATTTACCTTTTGTATTCTCACACATCCAGTTTAACTTTATTCAGAATGGCAAGTTTCACTGCCTGTCCATACTGTCCACCTAGAACCTTCTCGTTTTATAGCTCCCAATAACTAAAACCAGCAACAGCTTAGTGCTTTAAAAAAATAAGATAACAGCAGAAATTCACCTGGATAATGCATAATAATCAGAAACACTAAGAACATTGCATTAATGCACACACACATACACATCAAACTGTACTAGGACAATCTGACAATACAGATTCAATAGAAAGATGATGTAACACATTTTCACTGGAGCTACAATTTTAGAACCTAAAAAAATTATATAAAAATGTTTGTTTTATAAAAACTGATTTTCTTCTGAGCCCCCAAGCAAATATGGTAAACCTCTCTATCATAGCAAGAAGTTTACATTTTGTGGAATTAGACTATATCCCAATAGTTTTGAATTCCCTATAAGCTTGTTGAAACTAGATTCTCTTCACATTATCACACTTCTCCATTGATTCTTATTTTATAAATATAAACATCTTTTATAAAGCTACTAAAATGTCAAAATTGGGAGGATTTGGAGAGAATTAGTGAAATCAAGGTAGATACACATTTCTCTTTTCCTAACCTGCGATTTAGTAAAAGCAAAACTCAGGTTTATAAAACAAAAAGCCATTCCAGAGAAGGAAGACTCAAATGAAGATAAGATCATTTGAGTCTTCTCAAGATAAGTAATTCCACGACAAAAACTGGTTTACTGTGCAACTGCTCAACTTTTTCCTTTTTTTTTTTTTTTTGAGACAGAGTCTCACTCATCGCCCAGGCTGGAGTGCAGTGACACATTCTCGGCTCACTGCAACCTCCGCCTCCTGGGTTCACGTCATTCTCCTGCTTCAGCCTCCGGAGTAGCTGGGACTACAGGCGCCCGCCGCCACGCCTGGCTAATTTTTTGTATTTTTAGTAGAGACGGGGTTTCACCGTGTTAGCCAGGATGGTCTCGATCTCCTGACCTCGTGATCCGCCCACCTTGGCCTCCCAAAGTACTGGGATTACAGGCGTGAGCCACCGCGCCCGACCGCAACTGCTCAACTTTTAAATTTGAACCATTAATGGCCACATTGAATCTGCTCACCAATCCTCAAGGGTTTCTTTTAAACTAGTGTTTGGAAGGATGGGAAGCATTTCTAACTAATGACATGAGTATTCCTGAAGGCCACATTGTGAAACACATTTTGGTTTCTCCTCAGATCATTCACTGGCTGTAGAGTATGTAGCTTGATTTAGAATCTCAGAGTCGCCACCTACTAGCTATGGAACCTTGGACAAGTCTCTTTAGCTCTTAGTGGCTCAGTTTCTCATCTGAAAAATACAGAATGTTTCCTGATACATTGTTTTCCTGGCTTAAGGCAAGTTCAGACAGTACTACAAACACACTTAGTGATGGAGAAAAACAAGCTTACAGAACAGTTAGAATTTACTCATCATTTTGATAAAGCTGAGTTGATTGGAACTCTCTAAAATTATTTTAACACTCTAGTTTTAGGAGTGGCCATTGGTTTTGTTGTGGTTGCTTTTGTTTTAAGAAAAATCTATATTTAAAAATTTATGAAATATATTTTTCAGAACTGAAGCTAATACTTGTAGACAGAATTCTATGCTGCAACAAGTTTAAAAAACGCTGTTACAATTATCATGATTCCTCAAAGGTTTTATTTTTTAAATAGATGTACATATTATCTGAAGCACATGTGATAATTTAATACATTCATATAATTTGTAAAGATCAAATCAGTGTGATTGGGCTATTACCTTAAATATTTATCTTTTCTTTAAACTAGAAACATTAAAATTATTCTCTTCTAGCTATTTTGAAATATACAATCAATTATTATTGTTAACTATAGTCGTCCTACTAATCTATTACATGCTAGGGCTTATTCCTTCTATCTAACTGCACTTTTGTGCCCACCAATCTTCTCTTTATTTTTATGAGATCCGCTTTTTTAGCTCCCATATGTCACTGAGAAAATGCAATATTTGTCTTTCTGTGTATGGTTTATTTTAGTTAGTGTAATGACCTCCAGTTTTATCCATGTTACTGCAAATGACAGGATTTCATTCTTTTTTCAGCTGAATAATATTCCCTTGTATATATATATGCCACATTTTCTTTATCCATTCTTCCATCGATGGACACCTAGATTGATTCCATATTTTGGCAATTTTGAGTATTACCACAAAAAACATGGAAGTTTAGATATACCTTCAATATATTGATTTCCTTCCTTTTGGATATATACCCAGAAGTGGAGCTGTTAGATTATATGGTAGTTCTATTGTTAGTTTTTTGAGGAACCTCCATACAGTTATCCATAATGGCTATACTAGTTTATATTTCTACCAACAGTGCATGAGGATTCCCCTTTCTCCACTTCCTTGCCGGCATCTGTTACTTCCTATCTTTTTGATAAAAGCCATTTTAACTAGGGTGAGATGACATCGTTTTTTAAAAAAAGATTAAATGTAATTATATATGTTTTTCTAACTTATATTTTAAGTTCAGGGGTACATGTGCAGGATGTGCAGGTTTGTTACATTGGTAAACGTGTGTCATGGGGGTTTCTTGTACAAATTACTTCATCACCCAGGTATTAAGCTTAGTACCCATTAGTTATTTTTCCTGATTCTCTCCCTTATTCCATCCTTCACCTTCTGATAGGCCCCTGTGTGTTGTTCCCCTCTATATGACCATGTGTTTTCACCATTTAGCTCCCACTTATAAGTGAGAACATGCAGTATTTGGTTTTCTGTTCCTGCATTGGTTTGCTAAGGCTAATGGCCGCCGGCTCCATCCATGTCACTGCAAAGGACGTGATCTCATTCTTTTTTATGGCTGCATAGTGCTTATTGTCATTTTGATTTGTATTTCTCTGATGATTAGTGATATTGAGCATTTTTTCATATGCCTATTGGCCATTTGTATGTCTTCTTTTGAAAATTTTTTATTCACACCCTTTGCTCATTTTTTTAATTTTAGGGTTTTTTTTTATTTTTGCTATTGAGTTATTTGAGCTTCTTGTATATTCTGGTTATTAATTCCTTGTCAGAAGGATAGTTTGCAAATATTCTCCCATTCTGTGAGTTTTCTCTTCCCTTTGTTGATTTGTTGTTGCTGTTTGCCACGCAGAAGCTTTTTAGCATGATATAATCCCATTTGTCTGTTTTGGCTTTTCTTGCCTGTGCTTTTTAAGTCTTGCACAAAAACTCTTTGTCCAGATCCATGTCTTGGAGAATTTCCCCCAATGTTTTCTTCTAGTAGTTTCATAGTTTCAGGCCTTAGATTTAAGTCTTTAATCCATTTTGATTTGATTTTTGTGTATGATGAGAGATTGGGGTCTAGTTTCCTTCTTCTGCATATATATGTCCAGTTTTCCCAGCACCATTTCTTGAAGACTGTCCCTTCCCCAGTGTATGCTCTTGGTGCCTTTGTCGAGAACGTGTTGGCTGTAAATGTGTAGATTTACTTCTGGGTTCTCTATTATGTTCCATTGGTCTATATGTCTATTTTTATGCCAGTACTATGCAGATTTGGTTACTATAGCTTTGTAGTATATTTTGAAATCAGGTAGTGTGATACCTCTGCTTTGTTCTTTTCAACCAGGATTGCTTTGGCTATTTGGGGTGTTTTGTTCTTTGAGGTTTTTAATTAGTCAAAAGCTCGATGACACTCTTAAGTTGGGATAGAGCATGCAGTATTTCTCTATGATCATGATTTGTGAAGGAATATCTCACTGGTTTAATGATCCAGAGAACCATTAACAGACTTTAATATAAACATATGCCTTAGGAAGGACATAGAACATAATTATTATTTAAACACCGTATGACAGTGCTATGAAGTTCATTGGTTTATGGATTATCATTGTGAAGTCTGATTGCAGTGATTTTAGTAGGCTTTTATATAATTAATATTTTATTTGACAGTAGAGTTTTAACATGAGTTATTTTTCAATGAATAATTATCATAATTAGTAAAGTGGCTTTAGGTTTCAAAGTATCTTCACATGTGTTATGCTACTTTATACCAAAACAATCCTGTCATGTAGGTATTTTTATTTTCCCTTTTCAATTGGAGAGGAAATTGGGTTCAGAGAGGTTAAGTGACTTTTCCAAAGACATGGAGGCAATAAATGACAAAACTGAAGTGTGAACTAGGTTTTCTGGCTCTAAATTCAACATCCCTCCTTCCACAGCTCACTTCCCTTTTCTTTTGAGCATTTTCTTTACTAATACTCATTATTGCTTTTCTGTCTATGGTGGAGCCAACCCCAAATGGCATGTTTAGCCATAAAATTATTATTTTAAAGATAAATTTCTATGAAGTAATTCTTTTGCTTTGTCGTAACTGCAGGAACCTCTATAAGTCTTCTAATGATAGTAAGATGTTTTTATTTTGTATGAATTTGGACTTGATTTATGTTGAAACCTTAGTTCAAGAGAGGTGACTAATTTATCCTTATACTTGGGTGGTCTTTATATCCTACAATTGCTCCAATTCTGGGTATTTGCTTCCTTTATTCCTTGGTTGCCAGAATTAAACTTCAGTTTCCTATTATTTGCCTTCTGAAGACATAGAGAATATTAATCTATTTTCTAATTTTCACAGGCTAAATCTAAAATGAAACAAAACTTTCAAAGTTCTACAGAAATATTCAACTTTTCATCTTCAAATGCAGGAGATGGGTGTCATGAAAGGGGTCAGAATTAGGTGCTCATTTTCATTCCCCTCCAGTGTTTGGTTGTTCAATGCTGCAGTGTTGTTTCTATTCTGTCTCATCACGTAATCAGTTGTTTGCATGGTTCCTCTTGATCCTGCAAGTCCTGTAGATGCTTTGTCAGAATATTTTTGCTGAATAAATCAGTGAATGGATGGATGGATAAATCAATTCAAGCTTTTCTACTTTTCAGAAGTTTTGCTGAATAAATAATTTTTTTAAAGATGAGAATATAATTGTATCAAGCAAAACATTTTTGATTGAAATACACTATGAAAAATACTTTGGAATGTAGGGGTTCTAAAATTACAACCTAATTTGATGAGGGGCCTTTACCTTACTTTGGTCTGGAAAGGAGAAACCTTCCTAACCTATGTGATACATTGGAGGATTTGAATCTGACTGGAGTCATCTTCTGTGCCTCTTCATGCAACAGCCACTGACCAGGAGCCATTCTGCCTCCTACTCCGCTTGGGGGACCAGTGCCCTTTCAGCCCCTTCTCTGATGAGACTCTCAGAAAGGTGGAAGATCTGGACCTGGCCCTTGTCTCTCATTGCCGTCCTGCCTAATCAGCCCACAAATGCAGGACTCTACATAATGACAACTTCTGTAGAGTGAAACACATGTCAGGGGTATTCCAGAATAGAAAAGTAAACTTGAAATTCTGGCTAATTTGGCTGCACAAAGGAAGGCCCTGGCACAAACACCTTCTCAAGGAAGTTGTGCCTCTCAGACACTGACCTCCCTTGAGATGTCTCTCCCTCTGGGCTTGGCCTGCCCATAGGTAGCCCCCTATTCAAGTCTGGTGACCCCATCTCCTCCCTTGGAAAACCATGGGCTGTCCATATTTACTCATCCTCTGATACAACAGTTATTTATTGGGTACCTCCTAAAGGTTAGATGCTAGGAACAGAATAGTGAGCAAAACCAGACACAATCCCCATCTTTGTGGAGTTTATAATTTGGTAGAAGCAAATATTTTAATCAAAAAGTGACAGGAATAAATACAGGATGACAAAACTGCAGGGATGAAAAGATACACTGGGTCTGGGGAGAGACTTCACAGAGGAAATGACTTAAGATGAATATGAGAAAATGTTTATTTCTTAAAGACGATTGCAACTCAGCATATTTATATGCTGTAGGATGCCCAAGCCTGCAGTTGAAGCAGGTTATGAGCTGGTGCTCCTGAGATGGTGGGAGGACGGGCATTCATCTCAGTGGAGCAGTTGCCTTAGGTAGCAAAAGGGACACTTGACCTCCTCAGCTGTTCTCTACTCATTTTCTCCAAAGCCAGATAAGCTCTAGTCTCCAAAATGCGATAAATGTGGGACTAAAATTCCAGTTCTGTCTCCCCACCATAGGCTGGTCTATGTGACTAGGTTTCCTGTGAATCCATATACCTCTCAAAGACATGCATTACTTTTCCAGTGATAGCCAGGGTTACTTTTATTATCTTGGCCCTTTCTTAATAGCTGAAAATCTCATCCACCACCCAATACAGTGCTTTTGTCTTTGCCCTGCCCTAGGTCAGCCACATAGCTCTAAACATCAGAGTACACTACTTGTCAGTGGTTGCTCCCTTTGCTATCTGGGAGAAATGATCCAGCTCAGTAGAATCTTTTTGATATCGGATCCTCCACTGATGAGCAAGATGCGGCATAAAGGAATTTGTTAATTCAACTTGCCACAGAGAGTTCAGAAAGAAAAAAGTCTGGCCCTTATAATAAACCAGACTGAGCTGGAAAAAGCTTCTGAGTGAGTTAGAAAGGAATGAGCCTCTGATACAAGGCCACAGTACCTCCACTTTAAGGAGGATTTTGTACTCGATGTCAAGAGAGTTTCCTTTAACCCTTAGACACATGAACAAACAGAAAAGTGGGAAAGTCAATATGAAACTGAGATTTACACGCAGTCCTACATTTGTTCTTCAGTTTGTGTTGACATATTGCAGCATGTAGTATGTTAGGAAAGACGTGTTGCAAGATCCTGCAATATTTAATGTGTAAAGGACAAAGTCACACCTTAATTCTAGGTTCTGATTTTGCGTTTTTTAATGCAACCAGTTTTCATGCTACCATTATAATTTGTATCATCAAGGGTAAATCTCACCAGATAAACTCGACCACCCCTTTTTAAAGGTATGAGCTAGTATATGAGTTTGTCTAGATGATCATGGCATTTGATATCCAAATATAAACTCCAAACATCCCCATCAAATAAAGTCTTCTGCTCATCAGTCCATTATTCTGTTACCCTTGCTGTCAGTTTAAAATTATCCCACCATGGAGAGTCCCTACCCTTTACCTAAACACAACCTTCTTTAGGTTGGTAATAAACAGAAGAGTAAGTTGGATGGAGGGTGACTTTGGCACACTGTCCAAACTTCTCCTTTAAGTGTCTTTCCTTTTCCTATTGTCCCTTAATGCCTGTCCACTGCTCTATTTCCTATTTCTTGCAGGGCAAAAACATTAATTCTACCAAGTATGATAGCAAATTCTCTACTCTTCCTCTGGGTGTAATGTCTCAATCTCTAGATACTCCATCAAAATGTAATGTCCTCTCATTTTATCAGCAGCTTGTTCTTACTTAGATATCAGCAGACTGAATATCTAGGGGAAGCAAGCCTTTAGGCACTACCAAAACCAAAATCCGCAGGGAGTTACCTCTTCTGCCTGCCTCCAGAGCAAGCCCTGCAAAGACCTATATTATGGGCAGCCTAGGAGATGTCCTGATATGAGACAGGTTCACCCTTTCCAGAGCTGACCTAGAAAAAATATGACCATTTGACATCTGTCTAATATGTCTTCAGCTTTCTCTTGCCCCATTGACAGATGGCATCCCAGGGTTCTTATGTTCTCATTCTTCTTTAAATCTCTATTAAATCCTGTTCAGAGAATAAGACCTGATAAGCCCACTGGATTAAGATGTGAGAATAAAGCTACTATCTTCTGCTTAATAAAGCCACAATTTTTTGAACACTTACATTCTGGATAATGTTAAGATACAGAGATAAATTAGATGCTCTCTATTCTTAACAGTGTAGTCTGGTGGAGGGGCGTGTTATATAAAAAGAAGAATTCTACATGAAAGTAATTGTGGGTTTTGTTGCCATTGCTTTTGGTGTTTTAGACGTGAAGTCCTTGCCCATGCCTATGTCCTGAATGGTAATGCCTAGGTTTTCTTCTAGGGTTTTTATGGTTTTAGGTCTAATGTTTAAGTCTTTAATCCATCTTGAATTTTTGTATAAGGTGTAAGGAAGGGATCCAGTTTCAGCTTTCTACATATGGCTAGCCAGTTTTCCCAGCACCATTTATTAAATAGGGAATCCTTTCCCCATTGCTTGTTTTTCTCAGGTTTGTCAAAGATCAGATAGTTGTAGATATGCGGCGTTATTTCTGAGGGCTCTGTTCTGTTCCATTGATCTATATCTCTGTTTCGGTACCAGTACCATGCGTTTTGGTTACTGTAGCCTTGTAGTATAGTTTGAAGTCAGGTAGTGTGAAGCCTCCAGCTTTGTTCTTTTGGCTTAGGATTGACTTGGTAATGCAGGCTCTTTTTTGGTTCTATATGAACTTTAAAGTAGTTTTTTCCAATTCTGTGAAGAAAGTCATTGGTAGCTTGATGGGGATGGCATTGAATCTATAAATTACCTTGAGCAGTATGGCCATTTTCACAATATTGATTCTTCCTATCCATGAGCATGGAATGTTCTTCCATTTGTTTGTATCCTCTTTTATTTCATTGAGCAGTGGTTTGTAGTTCTCCTTGAAGAGGTCTTTTACGTCCCTTGTAAGTTGGATTCCTAAGTATGTTATTCTCTTTGAAGCAATTGTGAATGGGAGTTCACTCATGATTTGGCTCTCTGTTTGTCTGTTATTGATGTATAAGAATGCTTGTGATTTTTGTACATTGATTTTGTATCCTGAGACTTTGCTGAAGTTGCTTATTAGCTTAAGGAGATTTTGGGCTGAGACAATGGGGTTTTCTAGATATACAATCATGTCATCTGCAAACAGGGACAATTTGACTTTCTCTTTTCCTAATTGAATACCCTTTATTTCCTTCTCCTGCCTAATTGCCCTGGCCAGAACTTCCAACACTATGTTGAATAGGAGTGGTGAGAGAGGGCATCCCTGTCTTGTGCCAGTTTTCAAAGGGAATGCTTCCAGTTTTTGCCCATTCATATGATATTGGCTGTGGGTTTGTCATAGATAGCTCTTATTATTTTGAGATACGTCCCATCAATACCTAATTTATTGAGAGTTTTTAGCATGAAGGGTTGTTGAAGTTTGTCAAAGGCCTTTTCTGCATCTATTTAGATAATCATGTGGTTTTTGTCTTTGGTTCTGTTTATATGCTGGATTACATTTATTGATTTGCGTATATTGAACCAGCAAAATGGAAGAAAATTTTCGCAACCTACTTATCTGACAAAGGGCTAATGTCCAGAATCTACAATGAACTCAAACAAATTTACAAGAAAAAAACAAACAACCCCATCAAAAAGTGGGCAAAGGATATGAACAGACACTTCTCAAAAGAAGACATTTATGTAGCCAAAAGACACATGAAAAAATGCTCATCATCACCGGCCATCAGAGAAATGCAAATCAAAACCACAATGACATACCATCTCACACCAGTTAGAATGGCAATCATTCAAAAGTCGGGAAACAACAGGTGCTGGAGAGGATGTGGAGAAATAGGAACACTTTTACACTGTTGGTGGGACTGTAAACTAGTTCAACCATTGTGGAAGTCAGTGTGTGGATTTCTCAGGGATCTAGAACTAGAAATACCATTTGACCCAGCCATGCCATTACTGGGTATATACCCAAAGGACTATAAATCATGCTGCTATAAAGACACATGCACACTTATGTTTATTGCGGCACTATTCACAATAGCAAAGACTTGGAACCAACCCAAATGTCCAACAATGATAGACTGGATTAAGAAAATGTGGCACATATACACCATGGAATACTATGCAGCCATAAAAAATGATGAGTTCATGTCCTTTATAGGGACATGGATGAAATTGGAAATCATCATTCTCAGTAAACTATCACAAGAACAAAAAACCAAACACCTCATGTTCTCACTCATAGGTGGGAATTGAACAATGAGAACACATGGACACAGGAAGGGGAACATCACACTCTGGGGACTGTTGTGGGGTGGGGGGAGGTGGGAGGGGTAGCATTAGGACATATACCTAATGCTAAATGATGAGTTAATGGGTGCAGCACAGCAGCATGGCACATGTATACGTATGTAACTAACCTGCACATTGTGCACATGTACCCTAAAACTTAAAGTATAATAATAATAAAAAAAAAGAAAACAAAACATAAGGCAGGCAATTATGATGAAACCTGCTCTGCTCAGGAATGGAGTTGTTTTATCCATATCCACCAAAAAAAAAATTTAAAATTTTTATGAGCAAACTATGCTGATTATTTAGGAACACAAGTAAGATAAACTTATTTCCTCCCAAAATGAGATAAAGGAGCAATTTTTGGCCCTGTTTGATGCAGTGTCACTGAGAAGTGAACAAAGCATTCTTCGTATTTCGGAGGTATGTGAGATTCAGTAGGTATATGTGAAGTGTTACCTGGAATAATTCAAGGAATTTTTTTTCCAATGTGTATGACCAAAATAGCTGCTATTAGAACTATATTGAAAATAGTTCACCAAAATAGTTTCAAAATAGGACACTTTTTAAAACTTTGAAGTAATATAAGATTAATAAATCTCAAATTATTATTTTTACTTCAATTTCAAAACCCTTTATGTAACATCAAGGCATAAACTCTCATATGGGAGTGCTTTAAATCATATGGAATTGTTAGGAGGGAAAGAGCATACTATATCACAGTAAAATAGCGCACCATAGAAAGAATATTAATTCTTAGAAATGAAGGAAAATTTGTATTAGCAGTATTTTCTCATTTGATAAAATAACTATTTTGCTTTCTTTAAATAATGAGTCAATTTGAAAGCACTTATCACTTTGCTGAATCAAGGATGCCCACCTTGTTTAATATTTGCCATTCCATTATTTTGTGTCTTAGTTTGCCTTTGACTTGCTGTATGTTGCTAGGTTCGTAGGGAACATTACAATTGCAATCTAGTTGCCTGCATTCTTAGGACTTTTCCTGTAACTTTTATGAAACCTCTGTAAACCCCCCTGCCTTCTTCTGGTACACAACTCAGAGTGAGAGTGAGCATCTACAGAAGGAGGTCTCAGCAGAAGAGTGACACGATCTTTGACCTGCTTGTGACATACTGTATAAAGATTTTGGGAAATGCTGTCTAGGCTAATCCATCATCAAGCAATTTGGTATAACCTTGATGACTCTGCTCTTCCAGAGCAAGTGTAAACCTGGTACAGCTACTGTTTTGAAAAATTTGTATTTACTGTGTAAAGACTTATACCCTAAAGAGCAATAAAAATGCAAAATATAAGTTTGTCATATAAAAAAAAGAAAGTAATTGTGGGGATGGCAGGGAACAGTGCTAAGAAGTATGTATAAAGGAATGTAGAACTAAGTAGCCTCATGGTTCCATCTGAGACATTGTTGGAACATACCTAAATACCCTCCCAAAAGCAACGTGGTTGTGTTTAACATCAATTATTGCTATTCTTTGGTATTTGAAGGGTTCCTCTTTCCCAAGAATGTTTGCATATTAACAGAATAATAAAATAACCTCAGGCCAAAGGGATGAATCTCAGGTACCAGGAAGGAATATGAATATCCTTTTAGTCTCTAATGGCTGACAGAGCAATCACAGGTTTGCATCACATTTATCTGCAGCATGGGGTAAAATAGAAACTCCCAGACTCCATTCTGGAGAAGATGGTTCAGTAATAATGCTGGGCTGTGGCCCTGGAATCTATATTTTCATGGCATACCACAGGTCATTATAATGGGTAGCCAGATTTGTAAACCGCTGTTCTCTCTCTTGAAATGCATAAAATTAAAACAGGTCAAAAGGATGCCTATTTGGTAGGTAAGCTCTCACCACTTCCTAGGACCCTATCTTAATGTCAGGGAATGACTTGGGCCCAAAGAGCCTTGTGTTCTTTGTGCTTCAGCATCCATACCTGCTATATGGCTCCTGCTTGCTCCTAAGACCAGGTCCATGAATTTCAGCAGCTGGCGCCAACTGGCCTAAAGCCTGCACCAGGTCAGTGTTTTGTAAAGTAGGCTCCCAGGATGGCACCTTGAATGAGAATGTAAAACATTACCTAGTCCCGCTGCAGACTTACTGAATTATAATTTCTGGGATGAACCCAGGGATCTACATTTTTAACAGGTTCCCCAAGTGGTTCCTGCTCCCACTAAACTGGGACTATCCAGACCAAGCTAACCCACTGAGGAGACAGATTTGAGGAATGCATTGAGAAGGTGGCAGGTCCAGCAGGTCAAACACAGAACCCACAGATCTGGTAATGACCAGCCATAGTGTGCAGGAGGACGAGGGCCAAGCAAGGGGAGTGAATCAAGGTCTTGACCTCTAGGCAGAATTAGGAAATTCTAGGCAGTCGTGTGGATGGAGGGGAGAAGAGACCTGGGATAGGAAACTCAGGGGCACTTTGGTCATGGACTTCTCTTATTATGGTCCTGGGAACTGGGGACAGGATACCAGTCCCTCCAAGGAAATTGGAGTCCAAGGAAGGTTCCAGAGGAAGAATTTAGATTAGACGAAACAATGCAGAAACCTATTGTCAATTCTGGCTACCCAAGTGACTCAAGGAAGAATCCCTGAATATAAGATTCCTCTGGCCTAAGGTGAAACTGATTCTGCAGGTGGAAAATAATTTGGCAGCTATGAGTAAAGGGAGGCTAAAGGCTAGGTAGGACAGCACTTGACCACACTATATTGCCCTGGGAAAAAGGAGGATGGCCACGGCATCCTCCCTGCTGGAGGAAGAAATTCATACACCTGAACTTGGGTGTAATCATTCTATAGTAAGATGTTCTCATAGTACCCCAGTCTTAATGAGGAAGTAATTATAAAGAAAAGAGAGTGCTGATTAGCTGCAAAAAAGCATTCAATTCTATTTTCATTTATGAAAACCAGCTGTTTTATGTAGCCAGCAAAATTAATTTGTATAACTTTTGCTTATTTTAGTAACAAAAGAAAGTGAAATAAAAGAATGTAAAGGATAGAACGTAACCAAGAGATGTACACAAACTTTAGTTAAAACAGTTCCATGCTGGAGATGCTTTATAAAAACTGGCATTTTATCAGCAACTTGTTATGTGAATTGTAATAAATAGCAATTTTAAAAAATGTGAAATGATGCAAAAGGATAAACTCATCCATTGTCTCTTTCTATATGCAAGGGACTATACCAAATGTTGTAAAACATTAACTATTCATTCATCAATATTCAGTGCCTATCCATTCTAAGATACAAAGTTCCATTCCTACATAAGCTTAAATGTAATAGAGGATAATATAATATGCATGATGTGGTATGGTATATTGTATAACATAACCTAACATAATGTAATTTTGTTATTCACATGCAACATATATAATCTCCTATCAAAGCAACACTAGGACCTGGTTCCTCTGTTTCAAAACACCCTTAATTATTTCTAAGTGTATCCAATGAGGGAACCTCTTACATGCCCATAGACCAGCTTGTCATCAGCAGTTGTCCCCTGATTCTCTTCCTATGTTCTGGCACCTATTTCACTCCAGCTGTTGATGGAGCCACTTAGAAAAGTTCAGAGAGGGACACCCTTGCCCACCCCCAAAGTGTGGTTGCCAAGAATTCCCAAGCTTCTGTCCCAAGGAGGCCCCCACCTGGATGGGCTTGGCAGTGGTGGGGAGAAAGGAATCCTGAGTTCCTTAGGACCCAGGGCAGGAACCAGAGGTCATGCCAGCCCCTGCATCCTCCTCTTCCTCCTTTTTTCTCTGCCCCTTCCTCCTCCTGCCATAAAATCCTCTCTTACATGTTAATGGCAAGAAATTAGTTGAGCGCAGAAGACAGAAAGGAGTTGGGGCCTGGCAGTTCCTGCGTTAGCAGTATCCAAGCCCAAAGACCCCAATGTGAGTTTCTCAACTGCTGGACTTATGCCTGGGCTATGATTTAGTACTGGGGATAGCAATCTTTTTCTGTATACTTCTTTAGGACAGCTACCAAGGGGTATTGACTCTCACTCCTATGGTTTTGGAGGCAAATATTGCTTTTAGGCAAATATTATTTTAACTCTATGTGGAATAGGAAGAGAGGCAGGTAATTTGTAAGTATTTAGAAGGCCAATATTTAATGAAGGAATATGACACCAGAAGATATTAACTGAATTTTTCTCTTCTGGTAAATTATCTGTTTGCATTGCTTTGGGAAACACATGCAAAAGTTGGCTATTAAGTTTTCTTTAAAAGACACCGGGAATGTGGCTTCCCATTACTATGTATTACCACCTCACCAATAAGTACAGTAGCTAGTGACTTAACTCTGACAAAACAATTAGTGCACTTGTGGGGTCTGTGATCTGTTTAGCATTCTGTTTAGCATCAGGAGAGGCTGGAGGGAAAGACATTGGCAGACCTCAGGTTTCCACTTTAGGAAGCTGAGGCCCCCAGGCCTGGCCTCTCAGAGAGAAATTTGTTCTCCTCTTCCTCTTTCTGGGCCAGAAGGCTAAAGGATCTATTTAGATTTCAGAGCAGTGGAGGTGATACCGGGAGGGGTAGGTCAGAGGAGGGAAGATGGGAGGAGCTTCCTCTGCTCCCTTGGCCTCACACTGGGTGGCTTTGGGGTCACAGTGGCTTTAGGCCATCTGAGACCCCAGTTCTTGGTTCTCTGCCATGATTAGGGACAAATCTTCATGGTCTAGGAACATTTACTTTTCTCTACTCCCAGGAGCCCGCCCTTCTGCCCTGAAGATTAGGCACAGCCGTGCCCTGAAGTTAACAAAAAAGACAAAGATCCATGGCCACTGAAAATGGGAGATGTATATACAATATTTCTCTTACATTTAAAAAACAGGGAGCTCTTCAGGGGCTCCTGATAAAGAAAGTGCATAAGAATCACACAATTTTCAGTATTTCCCCTCTCCCCCACCTTTCCACCCATCTCATGTAGGCACTAAAAAGAAATTTGAAAATGTGCTCCACTGATAACATATGTGCCTAAGCGCCTGGCCCTTGTGGTGAAAGATGCCTCAAAGATGCAGAGATGGAATTTCCAAGCTGCAATAACAAATCCCTATATAACTTCTTTCATGGAGACATTAATAACATACAATATATGCTTGGGAAAGAGGAAGAATCTGAAGAACTCCATTCCCTGTTTGCAAAGTGAAAAGTTAAATTTTTCTATTTATTCAATAAACATTTCTTGAATATCTGAATTCTCTATGCCAGATGACATGATACACGCATGAGAAGGGAGCTGATAGTCTTTGAGGATGACAGGCTCAAGTGGGTTTTCAAGGTGGTTAGTACAGTGACAGAAGTCAGCTAAGTAAAAAGTGTGTGTTCAGAGAGAGGACACTCCACTCCACCTGGGGAAAAAGAGAGTGAGGAGGGATTTCTTGAGGAGGTAACGCCTAACCTGAGGCTTAAAGAATTATGAAAGAAGGGACCAAGACAGCATGATCTTGCTGATAGATGATGGTTAATGAAGAACGTTACATGCGACTGGTTGGGTGTGGTGGCTCATGCCTATAATCCCAACATTTTGGGAGGTCAAGGGGGGTGGATCAATTGAGGTCAGGAGTTCGACACCAGCCTGGCCAACATGGTGAAATCCCGTCTCTACCAAAAATATAAAAAATTAGCTGCGTGTAGTGGTGTGTGCTTGTAATCTCAGCTACTTGGGAGGCTGAGGGAGAAGAATCACTTGAATCCAGGAGGTGGAGGGTGCAGTGAGCTGAGATCATGCCACTGCACCCCAGCCTGGGCAAGAGAGCAAGACTCTATCTGAAAAAAAAAAAAAAAAAAAGTACACGCTGTTCACCTTGTTCTGATACTGTCCATGAGATGTGAACTCTACTGTTCCATTTTACAGGTAATTGAAGGCTCACACAGAAATTTCCACCAGGAAAGCTCCTTACTTCCTCTTTCAGAACATGGCTACTATGCCATTGATATTATTCCTTTAATACTATTTATCCCATTAATAATTCTAATTATTTAAATGATTTATACATCTTATCCTCATTATATACTGTTACCTAAAATCAGTAACAAGGTTGTCTACTCTTGTCACTTTTATTCAATATTGTGCTAAAGGTTCTATCCTGGGCAATTAGGCAAGAAAATGAAGTAAAAAACATCCAGATTGAAAAGAAAGTAAAACTATCTCTATTTGCAGATGATGTATAAAGAAAATCCAAAAGGATGCACAGAAAACTATTAGAACTAATAAATTGGTTCATCAAGGATTCAGGATAAAAGATCAATATGTAAAATCAATTTTATTTCTATACAGTTGTAATGAACAATCTGAAAATAAAATTAAGAAAATGATTGTATTTATAGTAGCATCAAAAAGGATGAAATACTTAGGAATACATTTAATAAAAGAAGTGTAACGTTTATAGTCTGAAAACTGCAATACATTGTTGAAAGAAATTTAGAAAAATTTTAAAAATGGAAAGACATTGTAGTCTTTTATCCCACACTGAGTGATAGGTGCACCAAAATCTCAGAAATCACCACTAAAGAACTTATCCATGTAACCAAAAACCAACTGTACTCCAAAAACATTGAAATAAAAATAAATAGTTAAAATAATGGAAAAACACCTCATGTTACTGGAATAGAAGACCCAACATTTTTAAGATGGCAGCAATACTCCCTAAATTGATATACAGATTCCATGCAATTCCTATCAAAATTCCTACTGTGTTCTTTGCAGAAACGGACAAGCTGGCTCTAAATTTCATATGGCAATTCAAGGAGTCACAATAGTCTTGAAGAATAAACTTACAGAGCTCACACCTTCAATTAGTCAAGACAATATGGTGGTACAGTTATAAATGAAAATATATGCCATCAATGGAACAGATTGATGGCATAGATTCCATTGATGGCATACATCTACTTTTATAGAAGGAAAAGAATCTAACTTTTCTATTTTTTTTTTATCTTCTTACCTCCAAACCTTTGGCAACCACCATTCTCCTCCATGCTTCTGTGGATTCAACTTTTTGGATTCCATATATTGGTGAGATCATGCAATATTTGTCTTTCTGTGCCTGGCTTATGCCAGTTAGCATAATGTCCTCCAGGTTCATCCATGTTGTTGCAGATGGCAGGATTCTCTTCTTTTTCAAGGCTGAATACTATTCCATTGTGTATATATTCCATGTTTTCTTTATCCACTCACCTGTTGATGAACACTTAAGTTTATTGCATATCTTGACTATTGTGAGTACTGCTGCAGTGAACATGGGAATGCAGATATCTTTTCAACATACTGACTTAATTTCCTTTGGCTATATACCCAGATGTGGGATTGCTGGATCAAATAGTAGTTCTATTTCATAATTTTTTGAAGAAACTTCATACTGCTTACCACAATGGTTATACAAATTTACATTCCCATCAACAGTGTACAAAGGTTTCTTTTTCTTTACATCCTCACCTTAACACTTGCTATCTAATTGTCTTTTTGATAATAGCCATTCTAACAGGTATGAGGCACTATCTCATTGTGGTTTTAATTTGTACTTCACTTATGATTAGGGATATTGAGCATTTTTTCATATACTTCTTGGCCTTTTGTGTGTCTTCTCTTGATAAATGTTTATTTAGGTCCTTTGGCCACTTTTAAATCAGATTATTTGTTTTCTTGCTATTGAGTTATTTGAGTTCTTATATACTTTTGATACTAAATTTCTTATCAGATATATGCTGTGCAAATATTTTTTATGTTCTGTAATAAGTTATCTCTTCTGTTGATTGTTACGATTGCTATGCAGCAGCTTTAGTTTGATGCAATCTAATTTTTCTATTTTTGCTTTTGTTATTTATGCTTTTGGGGACATATCGAAAAATAATTGCCCTGACCAATGTCAAGAAGATTTTTCCCTATGTTGCATCTAGTAGTTTTACAGTCTCAGGACTTACATTTAAGCCTTTGATCTATTTTGAGTTAATTTTTATACAGTGTAAGAAAAGAGTCTAATTCCATTCTTCTGCATGTGGATATCCAGTTTTCCCAACACTATTTATTGAAACAGACTTATTTCCCTGTTGTGTGTTCTTGGCAACTTTGTCAAAGATCTGTGAACCCTGAAAATCTGAGACAGGTGTCACTTGATTTAGAAAGTTTATTTTGCCAAGGTCAAGGATGCACACCTATGACACAGCCTCAGGCTGTCCTGATGACATGTGACCAAGGTGGTTAGAGTGCAGTTTGATTTTATACATATCAGAGAGACATCAGACATCAATCAACATATGGAAGATGAAAATTGGTTCAGTCTGGAAAGGCAGGACAACTCAAGGAGGGAGGGGGCTTCCAGGTCATAGGTAGATATGAGACAAAGGGTTGCATTCTTTTGAGTTTCTGATTAGCCTTTCCAAAGGAGGCAATCACATGTGCATTTATCTCAGTGAGTAGAGGGGTGACATTGAATAGAATGGGAGGTAGGTTTGCCCTAAGCAGTTCCCAGCTTGAATTTTCCTTCTAACTTAGCGATTTGGGGTGCCCAAGATATTTTCCTTTCACATTTACCACCTTTTCTTTTTTAAAATCTTTTGGAGAAAGCATTTTAGAAGAAAATGAGTCTCTGGTCTCAGGTTTCATCTGATCTGTCATGGCTAGGATGGTTTATTCCTAGGCATATAGGTCCCGAGTTATTACGAAAGGTCATTTTTAGAAAGTTGTGAAGTTTCCTGTCCTGTGAAGAGGAAATAAGGGGAAGAAGGGAGAAAAACAACAAACAAAAGAACAATCCTGGAAAATTAATATAGGCCACATTACTCTGAAGTCCATACATCAGTAGGTGGGTATGAAAGTGGTGTATGGCCTGGCTCAGAGGGTCCTATGCCCATGGAGCCTCGCTCATTCCTAGCACAGCAGTCTGAGATCAAACTGCAAGGTGGCAGTGAGGCTGGGAGAGTGGCGCCCACCATTGCCCAGGCTTGAGTAGGTAAACAAAATGGCCAGGAAGCTCGAACTGGGTGGAGCCCACCGCAGCTCAAGGAGGCCTGCCTGCTCTGTAGACTCCACTTCTGGGGGCAGGGAATAGCCAAACAAAAGGCAGCAGAATCCTCTGCAGACTAAAATGTTCCTGTCTGACAGCTTTGAAGAGAGTAGTGGTTCTCCCAGCATGCAGCTGGAGATCTGAGAACGGGCAGACTGCCTCCTCAAGTGGGTCCCTGACCCCCGAGTAGCCTAACTGGGAGTCAACCCCCAGTAAGGGCAGACCGACACCTCACATGGCTGGGTACTCCTCTGAGACAAAATTCCAGAGGAACGATCAGGCAGCAACATTTGCTGCTCACCAATATCCACTGTTCTGCAGCCTCTGCTGCTGACACCCAGGCAAACAGCATCTGGAGTGGACCTCCAGCAAACTCCAACAGACATGCAGCTGAGAGTCTTGACTGTTAGAAGGAAAACTAACAAACAGAAAGGACATCCACACCAAAACCCCATCTGTACGTCACCATCATCAAAGACCAAAGGTAGATAAAACCACAAAGATGGCGAAAAAATAGAGCAGAAAAACCGGAAACTCTAAAAATCAGAGTGCCTCTCCTCCTCCAAAGGAACACAGCTCCTCACCAGCAATGGAACAAAGCTGGATGGAGAATGACTTTGACGAGTTGAGAGAAGAAGGCTTCAGATGATCAAACTACTCCAGGCTAAAGGAGGAAGTTCGAACCCATAACAAAGAAGTTAAAAATCTTGAAAAAAATTAGTCAAATTGCTAACTAGAATAATCAATGCAGAGAAGTCCTTAAAGGACCTGATGGAGCTGAAAACCAAGGCACAAGAACTACGTGATGAATGCACAAGCCTCAGTAGCTGATTCAATCAACTGGAAGAAAGGGTATCAGGGATGGAAGATCAAATGAATGAAATGAAGTGAAAAGAGAAGTTTAGAGAAAAAAGAATAAAAAGAAACAAACAAAGCCTCCAAGAAATATGGGACTATGTTAAAAGACCAAATCTACATCTGATTGGTGTACCTGCAAGCGACGGGGAGAATGGAATAAAGTTGGAAAACACTCTGCAGGATATTATCCAGGAGAACTTCCCCAATCTAGCAAGGCAGGCCAACGTTAAAATTCAAAAAAAATGCAGAATGCCACAAAGATACTCCTTGAGAAGAGCAACTCCAAGACACATAATTGTCAGATTCACCAAAGTTGAAATGAAGGAAAAAATGTTAAGGGCAGCCAGAGTGAAAGGTCGGTTTACCCACAAAGGGAAGCCCATCAGACTAACAACAGATGTCTCCACAGACACTCTATATGCCAGAAAAGAGTGGGGGCCAATATTCAACAGGCTTAAAGAAAAGAATTTTCAACCCAGAATTTCATATCCAGCCAAACTAAGCTTCATAAGTGAAGGAGAAATAATATCCTTTACAAACAAGCAAATACTGAGAGATTTTGTCACCAGCAGGCCTGCCCTAAAAGAGCTCCTGAAGGAAGCACTAAACATGGTAAAGAACAAACGGTACCAGCCACTGCAAAAACATGCCAAATTGTAAAGACCATCAAGGCTAGGAAGAAATTGCATCAACTAACAAGCAAAATAACCAGCTAACATTATAATGACAAGATCAAATTCACACATAACAATATTAACCTTAAAAGTAAAAGGGCTAAATGCTCCAATTGAAAGACACAGACTGGCAAATTGGATAAAGAGGCAAGACCCATCAGTGTGCTGTATTCAGGAAACCCATCTCATGTGCAGAGACACACATAGGCTCAAAATAAAAGGATGGAGGAAGATCTACCAAACAAATGGAAAACAAAAAAAGGCAGGGGTTGCAATCCTAGTCTCTGATAAAACAGACTTTAAACGAACAAAGATCAAAAGAGACAAAGAAGGCCACTACATAATGGTAAAGGGATCAATTTTGATGGTAAAGGGATCAATTCAACAAGAAGAGCTAACTATCCTAAATATATATGCACCCAGATTCATAAAGCAAGTCCTTAGAGACCTAGAAAGAGACTTAGACTCCCACACAATAATAATGGGAGACTTTAAAACCCCACTGTCAACATTACACAGATCAATGAGACAGAAAGTTAACAAGAATATCCAGGAATTGAACTCAGCTCTGCACCAAGTGGACTTAATAGACATCTACAGAACTCTCCACCCCAAATCAACAGAATATACATTCTTCTTAGCACCACACTGCACTTATTCCAAAATTGACCACATAGTTGGAAGTAAAGCACTCCTCAGCAAATGTAAAAGAACAGAAATTATAACAAACTATCTCTCAGACCACAGTGTAATCAAACTAGAACTCAGGATTAAGGATCTCACTCAAAACTGCTCAACTACATGGAAACTGAACAACCTGTTCCTGAATGACTACTGGGTACATAATGAAATGAAGGCAGAAATAAAGATGTTTTCTGAAACCAATGAGAACAAAGACACAACATACCAGAATCTCTGGGACACATGCAAAGCAGTGTGTAGAGGGAAATTTATAGCACTAAATGCCCACAAGAGAAAGCAGGAAAGATCTAAAATTGACACCGAGAGATCACAATTAAAAGAACTAGAGAAGCAAGAGCAAACACATTCAAAAGCTAGCACAAGGCAAGAAATAACTAAGATCAGAGCAGAACTGAAGGAAATAGAGACACAAAAACCCTTCAAAAAATCAATGAATCCAGGAGCTGGTTTTTTGAAAAGATCAACAAAATTGATAGACCGCTAGCAAGACTAATAAAGAAGAAAACAGAGAAGAATCAAATAGACACAATAAAAAATGATAAAGGGGATATCACCACCAATCCCACAGAAATACAAACTCTCATCAAAGAATACTATAAACACCTCTATGCAAATAAACTAGAAAATCTAGAAGAAATGGATAAATTCCTTGACACATACACCCTCCCAAGACTAAACCAGGAAGAAATTGAATCTCTGAATAGACCAATAACAGGCTCTGAAATTGAGGCAATAATTAATAGCTTACCAACCAAAACAAGTCCAGGACCAGATGAATTCACAGCTGAATTCTACCAGAGGTACAAGGAGGAGCTGGTACCATTCCTTCTGAAACTATTCCAATCAACAGAAAAAGAGGGAATCCTCCCTAACTCATTTTATGAGGCCAGTATCATCCTCATACCAAAGCCTGGCAGAGACACAACAAAAAAAGAGAATTTTAGACCAATATCCTGGATGAACATCGATGCAAAGGTCCTACATAAAATACTGGCAAACTGAATCCAGCAGCACATCAAAAAGTTTATCCACCATGATCAAGTGGGCTTCATCCCTGGGATGCAAGGCTGGTTTAACATATGAAAATCAGTAAATGTAATCCAGCATATAAACAGAACCAGAGACAAAAACCGTATGATTATCTCAATAGATGCAGAAAAGGCCTTTGACAAAATTCAACAATCTTCATGCTAAAAACTCTCAATAAATTAGGTATTGATGGGACGTATCTCAAAATAATAGGAGCTATCTATGACAAACCCACTGCCAATATCGTACTAAATGGGCAAAAACTGGAAGCATTCCCTTTGAAAACTGGCACAAGACAGGGATGCCCTCTCTCACCATTCCTATTCAACATAGTGTTGGAATTTCTGGCCAGGGCAATCAGGCAGGAGAAGGAAATAAAGGGTATTCAATTAGGAAAAGAGGAAGTCAAATTGTCCCTGTTTGCAGATGACACGATTGCGTATCTAGAGAACCCCATTGTCTCAGCCCAAAATCTCCTTAAGCTGATAGGCAACTTCAGGAGGGTCTCAGAATACAAAATCAATGTGCAAAACTCACAAGCATTCTTATACACCAATAACAGACAAACAGAGAGCAAAATCATGAGTGAACTCCCATTCACAATTCTTCAAAGAGAATAAAATACCTAGGATTCCAACTTACAAGGGATGTGAAGGACCTCTTCAAATAGAACTACAAACCACTGCTTAGTGAAATAAAAGAGGATACAAACAAATGGAAGAACATTCCATGCTCATGGATAGGAAGAATCAATATTGTGAAAATGGCCATACTGCTCAAGGTAATTTATAGATTCAATGCCATCCCCATCAAGCTACCAATGACTTTCTTCACAGAACTGGAAAAAACTACTTTAAAGTTCGTATGTAACCAAAAAAGAGGCCGCATCGCCAAGTCAATCCTAAGCCAAAAGAACAAAGCTGGAGGCATCACACTACCTGACTTCAAACTATACTACAAGGCTACAGTAACCAAAGCAGCATGGTACTGGTAAGAAAACAGGGATATAGACCAATGGAACAGAATAGAGCCCTCAGAAATAATGCTGCATATCTCCAACCATCTGATCTTTGACAAACCTGGCAAAAACAAGAAATGGGAAAAGGATTCCTTATTTAATAAATGGTGCTGGGAAAACTGGCTAGCCATATGTAGAAAGCTGAAACTGGATCTCTTCCTTACACCTTATACAAAAATTAGTTCAAGATGGATTAAAGACTTACATGTTAGATCTAAAACCATAAAAACCCCAGAAGAAAACCTAGGCAATACCATTCAGGACATAGGCATGGGCAAGGACTTCATATCTAAAACACCAAAAGCAATGGCAACAAAAGCCAAAATTGACAAATGGGATCTAATTAAACTAAAGAGCTTTTGCACAGCAAAAGAAACTACCAACGGAGTCAACAGGCATCCTACAGAATGGGAGAAAATTTTTGCAATCTACTCATCTGACAAAGGGCTAATATAAAGAATCTACAATGAACTCAAACAAATTTACAAGAAAAAAGCAAACAACTCCATCAAAAAGTGGACAAAGGATATGAACAGACACTTCTCAAAAGAAGACATTTATGCAGCCAACAGACACATGAGAAAATGCTCATCATCACGGCTATCAGAGAAATGCAAATCAAAACCACAATGAGATACCATCTCACACCAGTTAGAATGGTGATCATTAAAAAGTCAGGAAACAACAGGTGTTGCAGAGGATGTGGAGAAATAGGAACACTTTTATACTGTTGGTGGGACTGTAAACTAGTTCAACCATTGTGGAAGTCAGTGTGTTGATTCCTCAGGGATCTAGAACTAGAAACACCATTTGACCCAGCCATCCCATTACTGGGTATATACTCAAAGGATTATAAATCATGCTGCTATAAAGACACATGCACACATATGTTTGTTGTGGCACTATTCACAATAGCAAAGACTTGGAACCAACCCAAATGTCCAACAATGATAGAATGGATTAAGAAAATGTGGCACATATACACCATGGAATACTATGCAGCCATAAAAAATGATGAGTTCATGTCCTTTGTAGGGACATGGATGAAGCTGGAAACCATCATTCTCAGCAAACTATCACAAGGACAAAAAACCAAACACCGCATGTTCTCACTCATAGGTGGGAATTGAACAATGAGAACACATGGACTCAGGAAGGGGAACATCACACACTGGGGCCTGTTTTGGGGTGGGGGAGGGGGGATAGTATTAGGAGATATATCTAACATTAAATGATGAGTTAACGGGTGCAGCATACCAACATAGCACATGTATACATATGTAACTAACCTGCACATTGTGCACATGTACCCTAAAATTTAAAGTAAAAAAAAAGAAGATGTGAAATAATAAAAAAAAAAAAAGAAAAGAAAAGAAAGTGGCATATGGCCAGGCACAGTGGCTCACACCTGTAATCACAATATTTTGGGAGGCTAAGTTGGGTGGATCACAAGGTCAAGAGTTCAAGACCAGCCTGGCCAATATGGTAAAACCCTGTCACTACTAAAAATACAAAAATACTAGCTGGGCATGGTGGCATGCACCTGTAGTCCCAGCTACTTGGGAGGCTGAAGCAGAATTGCTTGAACCCAGGAGGTGGAGGTTGCAGTGAGCTGAGATTCTACCACTGCACTCCAGCCTGGGAAATAGAAGGAGAATCCATCTCCAAAAAAAAAAAAGAAAGAAAGAAAGAAAGAAAGTAGCTTATGTGTTTAAATAGGTTGCTGTTATTTTCTTCTGAACTTTAAGTTGTCTAGCTTCAATTCACAGGGCTTTACAAAAGCACAGCTTAGTTTTCAGTGACTCCAAATTAGGAAAAATGGTGGGGAAAAGAAGGGAAAAAATTGAAAACACTATTTTGAAGACATGTAGCCCAGAAAAATTAGCATTTGATCCAAAGGGTAGAAAATAATAAAAATTGAAAAACATTGGGCAAGACTAGAATCTAACAACAGGTGTACTATAGTTTTTAAAACATAATTTTTCTCTCCCCAGTTGCCCATTTTTACTAAAGACAAATCATGGTAGGACTGGTATGCTTTATTATATTTGGCCTAATTATTTTTATACGGTGCAGCAAGAATAATTATTTTTTACTTAGGCTTTTAAATTGGCTATGAGGGAACTTTGTTCCATAGAAGGAATCTCAGATAAGACTTTTTTAAAGCTAAGCCCAGCCATGGAGTTGTACCATTAAATACCTAGAAGTTGGGTAAATTCCTCTCCTTTTGAGATTCCAAGATAAACCTGGGGATCCTGGGCCTGTCAGAAAGTGACATTCTTTACTTATCACATGTCACAACCCTGTACAGGCACTGTGTCAACAGGGTATGAAGCCAGTTTTTCCAAGTGGCTTTTGTTGGCTTCATAAGTCAAATTTAATTCCTTAAGGGAAAGCACACCATTCTAGTCAAAGCCTTGGTGAAATAACCAGTTTCTCCAGTTGTGCCCGGTTACAAATGAAAACATATTCTTACTGCACTTACGCAAATAACTGTATTGTTATAAGTTAAGAATACTCACAAATAGTTTCCAAATTCTGTAGAAATCAGGTAGAGAGAAACAAATATGCTCCAAATTTTGTTCATAGGAGTATAATTTACTCAATTGTTAAAAGCTGTAAATAGCTTAAAAAGAAGTTTTCTTGACTCTGAAAAACAAAACAAAGGATCAGCAATGTTTTAAGCAAAAAGTTAAAAAATTACTTCAGACATCTATTAGTTTAGTCCATACAGTTATTTCCTGTTCTACATGATATTCATGAACATTTCAGCTCTCCATGAGTCCTAAAAGTTTTTCCTCTCTTCTGATGTCACAATCTCCAAAGTTATTAGAAACCTGTAATCAGCATTATAGATGATTATAAAACCACCATCTAAAGAGGACAAAAACAAGACAACTGTCCATGTATTACAAAAAGTTTTAGGGCAGCCATAGTCAAAGACACAATTGACAAGAAAGTTTGTTACCTCCATGACACAAAATAATTTAACATAACCATTACAATTATTACTGATAGTGTACATTAAGTCCTATGAGAATTATAGGAGTTTCCCATAATTTTGGAACACATACCAATACCATATTTATACAAATACAGCACAAAGAAAACCAAACACCGTTTTATGTTTGACAATGCTTCCTGTAAAATTTTTATACCAAATAAGCCAAATATGTCATTTTTGGACTTTAGGGAGCCTATTAATACTATCTTAAAGGATTAATTCGGTCAGAAAAAGACATAATTTATAATTTGATTTTGGAAAATTTGTCAAACATCAATTGTTTAAAACAGTTGATGTTACAAAATAGGATCACAGGCCATGGTGAAATTAGTCATTCATTTAACCAAAGTGATAACTCAAGGATTTCAAAAATTGTGAAAGCCTTTATTCTTTGAGAGAGGAGACTTAATTTCCCAAACAATAAGCCCTTAAAAAAAAGCATGAAGTCAATTAAATTTGTTTTCCAAAATTTTATAAACAATCTATAAAATTTTCATCTTGATCATAGGCTATAACTTCCATAAGCCTTTATAATCTTTATAACCTTTATTAAGGAGTCCATTAATGCTTCAAGAAAACCTTGTTAATCTGACATCAGGGCCCATATGCTGGTCTTGCATCAGTATGCCTTTGACATTAATGATTAATTTATAGAGAAACTGAACTTATTTTATCTCTCAAAATCAGCCCTTACAATCTCACACACCTATGTCTTCAGTGATAGTCACTGGGACTTGAGGAATTGAATAGCTTTAATTTCTGGCCCTGTGTTTCAGGAAGGCAGTTTACTTTGATTGACATCTTCTACCAGGCCTGAAGATGAGGGTTTAATTGCTGTCAGTGTTTAAGATTTAGCAGGACTTAGTGTTCGTTTTAGACCCAGGAGTCAAAGCCCAGTAACTCAATGTCACAAGGACTTTAAAAGCACATATAGGAAGTTACAAGGATGTAATAATCCTAATTAAAAAAAAATTAATCTCAGTTTTTCCCAAGCAAACCAAACTTAATAATAATGGCATAGGAATTATTTTGATGAAATATAAAATCTGTTAGGTTGTTGTGGGATCAGGAGGACCAGAGAGAGACCTTTGGGTGTATACAGGAGGATATTTTTACTGAGTGCACTTAGACCCAGCAGACTTAACATCCAAAGACTGGGCCCAGAACAAAGACAGCACTTGACTTTTATACACACTTCAAAAAGGGGGTGGACTAGCTTGAAGCAGGCTTATGGTGGTGCAAAAGCAGGGATACAGATGCAGGACAAAGACAGTTAATCAAACTGTAACAGGTTCATAACTCAGGATTACACATGACCATTGCCAAGCACCCCAGATGTCTGTTACCTATGTTTTGCTCTAAAGAGCCTTTTACTGGTTTATCTCACAACCTTCACTATGGTGCCCAGACAGCTGTAGTTCAGGCTTGCTCAGGCTTCTCATGACCTTCACTGTACTTCTTAGATAAAACAGAATACTTGAAGTTACTAGTTACAGAGAACAAGAATTTATAAACTCATACCATAAAACAGGAAAATTTATTTTCTTCTCCCTATGTTGAGGGAGTGCTGGAAGAGTCTCCAGAGCACATTCCTTTGTGTCCTAGCTTCTCAGAAAGTATTATCAAGACTTTCCCTGGGTCTGGGCTGTGCCCATTGCTGCCTCTGGGACAAGTCAGCCTAATACAGGAAAGCTTATATCTTTCTCTTTTTAATTTTATTTTTCTTTATTTCTTTAATTTCCCACCTCAAGGTCAGTTACCACAAGGCAAAAGAAAAGACCTTTTGAAGTGCACAGAATATTATGTTGGAAGAAAGCATTCCCTTTAGGCCTTTAAGAAAACATTGTTAGCATCATGCCACAAAAAACAGAACCCAAGCAGGAAAAAAAAAAACTTACATGAACTGAAAATGACTTGAAGGGGAATGTTACTATTTCACACGTTTTGAAAGAGGAGAGAAAACCAAAACTAGCAAAATGGAATAAAAGTTGAACTTTGGGTTAAAATAAATTAAAATATTTTATAATTAAGAGTAAACCAACCCCTTATGAAAATTTTATTGTTCTAACCAATTCTTTAGTGTATAAGTGTTTTTTAATCAAACCCAATCTCTAGAAAGACCACTGTAATTTCTCTTTAATCATTGATAACTTGATCATATAAAAGTTTTTGTGGTTTTTTAAAATAAATCCTATTATTGTGATGTACACAGACCATACGTGACATGCTTGGACTTTCTGGTTGGTCCTGAACTTAAGCAACCATTCATTTTACTCTAGAGCTAAATTTACCATACAAGATTCTTTCTTATATGAAATTATTTCTCTCTAAGCTTTCTTACCAAAAAAAAACAAACAAAAACCTGTATTGTCATAACTTTCTTCACATCTTTTATATTTCCTGGTTCCTGTTATCTTGTTTAATCATGACCTTTAAATAAACTTTGAATTAGACAAAAATATTCACCTTTTTTAAAAGGGCACACTTTTTTTTGGAAAGAATGTTTTCCTAGAAATCTATTTTTATTGGAAAATACCCAAATAATGAATTATTTATTTTACTTAATATAAATTTAGTTTCTAAATTATGAGTTTCTCTACAAGTATTTATCCTATTACATTTACCTAATTATTTTGTTTTAATCATTTATCTAGATTATTTATAAAAACTGCAATTGTCATTATTTAAAGTTATGGAACTGCCATTGCAAAATTATAACTGAGACAGTGAAAAAGATTTGACCTGAGTCTATCTTCCTTCTAACCTCCAAGCTGTTCTTGTTCATTCCTGGGAATGGGCCCAACTAACTGTGGGAGGAACATAGTTCATATTTTAGCTTTGAAACAAAGATGATAACAGTCCTTTCCCAAAACAAACCTCACTGCCTGTGGACTAAACTGCCTAAAGCCACAAGATTAGAAGTTATAGTAATCTTACTAAATTCAAGATGGAGCTATTTTTATCAAATCAATGTTAATGTCTTATTTATTAAAGATTACACAAGCAAAGATCATTCTGTCTTCAGCTGGGTTTATGGTTTTGTAACACCTGTGCCAAATTTTGACACCTTATATTTGTGAACCCCAAAAATCTGAGACAGGTCACAGTTAATTTAGAAAGTTTGTTTTGCCAAGGTTGAGGACCCATGCCTGTAACACAGCCTCAGGAGGTTCTGCCAACATGTGGCCAAGGTGATAAGAGCACAGCTTGGTTTTACACATGTCAGGGAGACATGAAACATCAATCAACATATGTAAAATGAACATTGGTTTGCTCCAGAAAGGTGGGACAACTTGAAGCAAAAGCTGGACAACTCAAAACAGAGAGGGGGCTTCAGGGCACAGGTAGGTGAGAGACACAAATTGTTGCATTCTTTTGAGTTTCTGATTAGCCTTTCCAAAGGAGGCAATCAGATATGCACATATACACACATCTTGGATGTTAGCTTTTAATTAAGTTGACTTTTAACCATTGATCTTCTTTTAAAATATTTTTTAAATCTCATTACCATATTTCAGCTAGGACAAATTGCTGCTATTTCAGAAGCACAGCCATTGCTATTTCAATTTGGCCTGGCTAGCAAAAACATAGCCTTGTTATGTAAATAAAGCCCCTTAGTAGGCAAAATAAAAAATCTTTTTTTTTCCTTTTGCTGGCCTTTATTCTCCCCCTACCACACCATCTTCGTGTGTGTGTGTGTGTGTGTGTGTGTGTGTGTGTGTATGTGTGTAGGAATTTAGCAACTTCAGAGGCCTTGTTTCTCATAATTTGGAACTTCTTTAGATTTGATCAAGTCAGATAGTTCGGATTTAATCAAGTAGAGTTGATCAAACCCAATGGGAAAAAGACCAAAACAAAAACAAAAACAGAAATAACAACCAAAAGTTAAGTAAAACAAATGATTGCCCAACCCATATGATTACTGAGGTATCTAATGGTATGGAGAAATTCAGACCAGCTGGTTGTCAATCTTAACTTTAGAAAAGGCAAACCTCAATTCAGTTACTTACTTAGGGATGGGTCTCAGGCTGAAAATGGCTCTTTACCATCCTAGAAGCAGGAAAAAATCCCTCATCTTCCCTGTTGAAAGCAAGCTCAAACTCCATAAAGGAGTTACCTGACTCCATTGTCACAGAAAACTTGCCTTCCTTGTATTGGAAGCAAGTAAAACTCCAAAAAAAAAGTCATATAGCAAAGTAAACTTTGGATCTTAATCGAATTTTGGGAGATCAGGGATTCTTTGGAAGGGGTACTTCCAGGCCTCCGCAAATTGTCCTATTACTTTGAGCCATAAAGATAGTACAAGCTGGTACCAAGCACCAATAGAGGATTTGTCAAAAGTCAGGGGCACCTACACTCAGAATCCCATTGGGTTACCAAAATGTGAACTCCAAATATCTGAGAAAGGTTTCAGTTAGTTTAGAAAGTTTATTTTGCCAAGGTTGAGGACACGTACCCCTGACACAGCCTCGGGAGGTCCTGATGACATGTGCCTAAGGTGGTCAGAGCACAGTTTGGTTTTACACATTTTAGGGAGTGTATTAGAGTTCTCTAGAGGGACAGAACTAATTATATATATATATATATGAGTTTATTAACTATTAACTCACACAATCAGAAGGTCCAACAATAGGCTGTCTGCAGGCTAAGGAGCAAGAAGAGCCAGTCTGAGTTCAAAAACTGAAGAACTTGGAGTCCGATGTTCCAGGGCAGGAAGGATCCAGCATAGGAGAAAGATGTAGGCTGGGAGGCTAGACCAGACTCTCTTTTCATATTTTTCTGCTTGCTTATATTCTAGCCTCACTGGCAGCTGATTAGATTGTGCCCACTCAGATTAAGGGTGGGTCTGCCTTTTCCAGCCCACTGACTCAAATGTTAATCTCCTTTGGCAACACCCTCACAGACACACCCAGGATCAGTACTTTGCATCCTTCAATCCAATCAAGTTGACACTCAGTATTAGCCACCACAAGTCCACCCATTGTCAACTTGAACCCATATACATTTCCTGAGATCATACATAATCTTCAAATAAAGACATTAAGAAGGTCATAATTATGCCTAACATGATACAACTATCCTTCACACAACGAGAAATACCAATCCCCAACCCAAATACTATTACTTAATGTTAAAAATACTTGAATGCTGATGTGAAGTCAATAAATCTTATGGCATATGATAAAAGAGAAAGCAAATAAAATGAAGATATTTCCTTAGTACAAGTGTATACATGCACAAACATGTTTTTAACAAAAGAAGGAGGAAACACTCATGAGAATTACAGTCCTTATTGATAAAACTGGTCACGTGGTCATAGCTGGTATTGATAACTACCTTTTTCTGCTACCCATTCTGTATTGCCTTTGCCTTCAGCAAGCACCTCAACAGGTCATGGTTTTTTTCCTGGTGGAGTAACCCAAACCTTCATTCCTGAAGGGTCTGGGTCATTTGTAGTCCTGCCTGAATTGGGCTGTTGTAGTTTCCCACTGACCTTAATCACAGGGCATGGTAATACTAAGAGACACCCTAATGGATCTCCTGTACTCCATGCATACACTTCCTTACCTCCATTGTAGAGTAGTAAACTGATTTCATCTTGATAGTCTGGGTCAGTCAGTCACCCCAGCCAACACTGTAACTCCCTTCTTAGCCTGTTGACTTAAAGGTAGGAGGAGTCCAAAGTGTCCAGGTGGCAATTTTAACTTCCAGTTTAATGGAATCATTGTGTCTTCTGGTGGCAGCATCCCTCCCTCTGGAACTAAGACCTCTAGGCCACCAGAACTTAATGTCATGAAAACAAGAAGCAAAAATTTTGGTACTGGATCACTATGGGTGATTCCTTGTCCACCCCTTGATTCCTGGACCCATAAATCCTGGCTATGGGAGAAATAGTACCAATATTGGACACTGCTTCAGAGCATACATGGCCTTCTGGAGAACTTTGTCCCAGGCCTGCAAAGTATTGTCACCTAGTTGGCATTGTAATTGTGACTTCAAAAGGCCATTCCACCATTCAATTAATCCAGCTGCTTCAGGATGATGGGGAACATGGTAAGGCCAGTGAATTCCACAAGCATGAGCCCACTGCTGCACTTCTTTAGTTGTAAAGTGAGTCCCTTGGTCAGAGGCAATGATGTGCGGAATACTATGACTGTGGATAAGGCGTTCTGTGAGTCCACAGATGGTAGTATTGGCAGAAGCATTGCTTGCAGGATAAGAAAACCCATATAAGGAGGAAGTGTCTATTCCAGTGATGACAAACCTCTGCCCTTTCCATGATGGAAGAGGTCCAATATAATCAACCTGCTACTAGGTAGCTGGCTGATCACCCCAAGGAATGGTGCCATATGGAGGGCTCAGTGTTGGTCTCTGCTGCTGGCAAATTGGGCACACAACATTGGCCATAGCCAGGTCAGCCTTGGTGAGTGGAAATCTATGTTGCTGAGCCCATGTGTAAGCTCCATCCCTGCCACCATGGCTACTTTGTTCATGGGCCCATTGAGCAATGACAGGGGTTGTTGGAGAAAGAGGCTGAGTAGTGTCCACAGAACAGGTCGTCCTATCGTGTTGATTATTAAAATCCTCCTCTGCTGAGGTCACCCATCAGTGAGCACTCACATGGGATACAAATATTATCATAGTTCTTGACCACTCAGAGAGGTCTATCCACATATTTCTTCCCCGAATTTCTCTATCACCAATTTTCCAATCATGCTTCTTCCAAGTCCCTGACGATCCAGCCAAACCATTGGCTACAACCGATGAATCAGTATATACTCCCACGTCTGCCCATTTCTCCTTTTATGCAAAGTGCACAACCAGGTGCACTGCTCAAAGTTCTGCCCACTGGGAAGATTTCCCTTCATTGCTGCCCTTCAGCGATGTCCTAGAAAGGGGCTATAGTGCTGCAGCTGTCCACTTTCGAGTGGTGCCTGCATATCGTGCAGAACCATCTGTGACCAGGCCCTAGTCTTCTCTTCCTCTGTCAACTGAGAATAGGGACCTCCTCATAAGGACATTAGTGCAGGCTGGTGGAGAGAAGGCAGGGTGGCAGGAGTGGAGACCATGAGCATTTGAGCCACCTTCTCGTGTAACTTACTCGTGCCTTCAGGACCTCCTTGAGCCTGATCATGAATATATCACTTGTGTTTGGTGACAGAATGCTGCTGTGCATGACTCACTTTATGGCTAGATGGGTCAGAAAGCACCCAGTTCATGATAGGCAGTTCAGGTCACATGGTGTCTTGATAATCCATAGTCAAATGTTCAATTTCTCCTAAGCCCAGTAACAGGCCAAGAGCTGTCTCTCAAAAGGAGAGTGGTTATCTGAAGAAGATGGTAGGGCCTTGCTCCAAAATCCTGGAGGCTTCCATTGTGATTCACCTATGCGAGTGCCAAAGGCTCCAAACAGCATCTCTATCTGCCATTGACACGTCAAGCATGATTGGATCTGCTGGGTCCTATGGTTCAAGTGGCAAAGCAGCTTGCACAGCAGCCTGGGCCTGTTGCAGAGCCTTCTCCTGTTCTGGACCCCACTCAAAACAGTCAGTCTTTCAGGTCACTTGATAAATGGGATGAAGTAACATACCTAAATGAGGAATGTGTTGCCTCCAAAATCCAAATATGCCCACTAGGTGTTGTGCTTCTTTCTTGGTTGTAGGAGGGACTAAATGCAGCAACTTATCCTTCATCTTAGAAGGAATATCTTGACAGGCCCCACACCACTGGACCCCTAGAAATTTTACTGAGGTAGAAGGTCCCTGAATTTTGGCTGGATTTATTTTCCATCCTCTGGCATGCAAGTATCTCACCAATAAGTCCAGTGCATTTGCTACTTTTTGCTCACTGAATCCAATCATCATAATATCATCAATGCGAAGGACCAGTGTGATATCTTGTGGAAGCAAAAAGTAATCAAGGTCTCTCCAAATTAGATTATAACACAAAGCTGGAGAGTTGATATAGCCCTGAGATAGGACAGTAATGCCTTGCCAGCTGAAGGCAAATTGCTTCTGCTGGGCCTTATGGACAGGAATAGAGAAAAAGCTATTTGCCAAGTAAATGTCTGCATACAAGATACCAGGAGATATGTTAATTTGCTCAAGCAATAAAACCACATCTGATATAGCAGCTGCAATTGGAGTCACCACTTGGTTAAGCTTACAATAATCCACTGTCATTCTCCAAGATCCATCTGTCTTTTGCACAGGCCAAGTGGGAGAGTTGAATGGGGATGTGGTGGGAATCATCACCCCTGAGTCTTTCAAGTCCTTCATGGTGGCACTAATCTCTGAAATCCCTTGAGTGATGTAATATTATTTTTGATTTACTATTTTTCTAGGTAGAGACAGTTCTAATGCCTTCCATTTGGCCTTTTTCACCATAATAGATCTCACTGTACCAGTCAGGGAGCCAATGTGGGTGTTCTGCCAGCTGCTAAGTATGTCTATACAAATTATGCATTCTGGCACTGGGGAAATGACCACAGGATGAGTCTAGGGACCCACTGGACACACTGTAAGTTGGACCTGAGCTAAAACTCCATTAATTACCTGACCTCCATAAGCCCCTACTTTAACTGGAAGACCACAATGACGTTTTGAGTTTTCTGGAATCAATGTCAGCTCAGAGCCAGTGTCCAATAGTCCCCAAAATGTCTGATCATTTCCCTTTCCCCAGTACACAGTTACCCTGGTAAAAGGCCAGGGGTCTCCTTGGGGAAGAATGGGAGAAAAATTCACTGCATAAATTGTCGGTAATGTAGTATAGTCCTTTCTCAGTGTGACCTGGCCTCTCCTTCATTCAAGGGATTCTGGGTCTGTAAACTGGCTCAAGTCTGGAAATTGATTGAGGGGCCATGATGCTTTGTTTTTATAATTCAAATTAGTCTTTTGTCCATTCAACCTAGAAGCTTTCTGCTTATATAAATTCAGTAGAAATGCAGTAGGCTTCCTATCTATTTCACTTCTAGGAACACCATGATCAATTAGCCAAACTAGAGCTCTACACAAGTCAGATGATTCTGATGGCTGCTTTGCCTCTGCTGTCCATTACATCCACCTTGCCTTTGATGATTGAGTGCCACCACTTGGCCCCTGCCACCTATGGATCCAATTATTCCCATTGTATTTAAATGTTGTAGTTGAGTGACTGTGGTTCCCGTTATTAGATCTGACATACAGAGAATAGCAATTACAGGGTCCTTAAAAAATGCAGATGCTGCCCTCAGAAATCTATTTCACAAGGCATTGATCAAGGGTATATCTTGTTGGCCCTCCTGGCTGGGATGAGTAGGTCTAAAGTGACTAATCCACTCCACTATCCCAGTCTCCCTAAGCCTTTTGATCCCTTCCTCTGTATTAAACCAAGGGAAATCAGGCATTTCCAGCTCACTCATGATGGGCCATCTTTTAATCCAGATTTCAACTAACCAAGCAAATAAACTCTTATAACCTTTTTTAACTCCCTGAGCTGCAACATTAAATGCAGAGTCCCTACTTAGTGGGCCCAAATCAATAAATTCAGCCTGATCCAACTCTATGTTCCTTCCACCATTATCCCACACCCTTAACATCCATTCCCATACCTGTTCTCCAGATTTGTGTTTATATAAATTGGAAAACTCAGGCAGTTCTTTTTAAGTGTAGCACACCTCCTTATAGGTCACACTCTTAACCTCAACTCTAGGGGCCTGTGGGTACTTTAGTCTAGTTATAAGTCTAGAGACAAACAGGAGTGTTGGGGGTGGCTCCTGAGGAGAAACCAATGTTATCTTGCCTGGAAACTGCCTCAGGGAAGGCCATCACTGTTGCCTCAGGCAGCACAAGTTTTATCTCCTCAGACAAAAGTGGAAAGGCTGATGGCAGCATGGGTTGCAGAGGGGATGTTGCCACTACTGGGAATGGGGAAGCTGTTTCTTCTGGCAAAAAAGGTTTATAAGAGTTTACAAATTCAGTGTCCCCAGTTTCATCAGGGTCCTCTCACATACCCCCATTCCAAGTTTCAGGGTCCCATTCTTCTCCAGTCAATGCCCTCGCTTTGAGAGTAGACACCTGGTGAGGCTGTGCATAGGTCAGCCACTTGCATGATAACAGCTTGTGTCTGTTTTTCCACAATTTCAGCTCTTTCTCCACAGAAGATAAGACTCTTACTCAGGGTAATCTTGGTAGATTTTAGGCTCAGTATCTGCTTCTGAAGCTGGGAGATAGAATCCCTGAGTTCATTATTTTCTTTCATCACTTTATCCAGTGAACTTAGGAGCAACCAACCAGCTTTATTATGTTCCTTGATTGTTCACATGTGGTCAAAGGTATTATGTATAGAGTCACTAAACTCCTTGCCTCTCATGAGCAATGAATCAGGAGTGTCAAATGCATTTATTTTGCATAACTATCTAAACAGTTCATGCCAAGGGCTGTCAGTGTTCTCCATACTATTAGTAGAGTCCTTAGCACTTTTGTGTCTAATTATATTAAGAAGCCAACTCCAGAAACCCTAAAACCAATGAAAGAACTCCACCCTTACTATTCTGTTCCTCTAGAACCACTCCTGGTACAAAAATCTATGTTAGTCAGAGTTCTCTAGAGGGACAGAACTAATGAAACATATATATACATGTTTATATATATATCATTATATATATACATGAGTTTATTAAGTATTAACTCACACTATCAGAAGGTCCAACAATAGGCTGTCTGCAGGCTGAGGAGGAAAGAAAGCCAGTCTAAGTTCCAAAAATGAAGAACTTGGAGTCTGATGTTCAAGGGCAGAAAGCATCTAGCATGGGAGAAAGATGTAGGCTGGGAGGCTAGGCCAGTCTCCCTTTTCATATTTTTCTGCCTGCTTATATTCTAGCCTTGCTGGCAGCTGATTAGATTGCACCCACTGAGATTAAGGGTGGGTCTGCCTTTCCCAGCCCACTGACTCAAATGTTAATCTCCTTTGGCAACACCCTCACAGAAACACCCAGAATCAATACTTTGTATCTTTCAATACAATCAAGTTGACACTCAGTATTAACCATCACAGGGAGACATGAGACATCAATCAACATATGTATGATGAACATTGGTTTGGTCTGGAATGGTGGGACAACTTGAAGTGGGAAGGGGGCTTCAAAGTCATAGGTAGATAAGAAACAAATGGTTGCATTCTTTTGAGTTTCTTATTAGCCTCTCCAAATGAGGCAATTAGAGACGCATTCATCTCAGTGAGCAGAGGGGTGACTTTGAATAGAATGGGGAGGCAGGTTTGCCCTAAGCACTTCCCAGCTTGACTTTTCCCTTTAGCTTAGTGACTTTGGGAGCCCAGGATATTTTCCTTTCACAAATCAAGTGACTGTAAATTCATGCATTTATTTCTGGGCTTTCTATTCTCTTCCATTAGTCTATATGTCTGTTTTCATGCCAGTACCATAATGTTTTGATTACTATAGCTTTATAATTCATTTTGAAATCAATAAGTATGATACCTCAACTTATTCTTTTTGCCTATGATTGATTGCTTTGGCTCTTTGAGGTCTTTTGTGATTCCATGCAAGTTTTAGGTTATTTTATCCTATTTCTATGAAAAAATGTTATCTGAATTTTGATAGTGATTGCATTGAATCCATAGATCACTTTGGATAGTATGAACAATGGGATAGTTGATAGTCTGTAAATAAACTTATACATATTAATATTAATATATGGGCAACTGATTTTCAACAAGGATGACAAGACGATTTCACTGGGAAAGAGTACTCTTTTCAACAAATGATGTTGAAACAAATAAACGTCCACATGTACAAGGATGTAGTTGGTCCCCTATTCCCACAATAAACAAAACCTAATTCAAAATGAATAAAATACCTAAGAGTAGGGCAAAATTATAAAACCCTGATTCAGAAACTTAGAGGTAAAACTTTAATACTTTGGATTAGGGGATGATTTTTTATGATAACTGAAGTACAAGTGACAAAGGAAAAAATTAGATAAATTATATTTCATCAAAATTTTAAACTTTTTTGCATTAAAGAATACCATCAATAAAATGAAACCATAACCCATAAAATAGAAAAAAATACTTGCAAATCATACATCTGATAAGTGACTAGAATAATTTTAAAACTCCTGCTATTCAATCATAAAAGGCAAATAGCCCTGTTTTTTGCTTATTTAATTTATTTTTATAATTTCAGCTTTTATTTAAGAATCAAGGGGTATATGTACAGGTTTATTACATGGATATACTGCATGATGCTGTGATTTGGGTTACAAAATGAAAACCACTTCACTCCATAGGATGACCATAATCAACATGTTGGAAAGAACGTAGAGAATTTGGAACATTCATACACATTTGGAGGAAATATAAAATGGTGCAGCTGCTTTGGAAAACAGTCTGGAAACTCCTTAAAAAGTTAAACTAAGAACTATCATGTCATCTAGCAATTCCATTCCTATAAAAACATACATCTACACAAAACTTGTACACTAATGCTTATAGCAGCATTATTTATAATAGCTAAAAAGTGGGAACAATCCTAATGTTCATCAACTGATGAATAAATAAATAAGGTATGTCCATACTATGAAATATTATTTGTCAATAAAAGAAATGATGAATTGATACATGCTACAACATAAATGAACATTTAAAACATTATGGTAAGTGAAAGAAGCCAGCCAGAAAAAATGCATACTGTATGATTCCATTTGTATCAAATGTCCAGAGTAGGCAAATTTATAAATAGAAAGTAGATTGGTGGTTGCCTAGACCTGTAGATGAGGGATAAAGTAAAGGATATGGGGAGAAATAGTGAGTGACTGTTAATGGGTACAAGGTTTCCTTTTGGAGTGATGAAAATGTCCTAAAATTGATTATGGTAATTGTGGCACAACTCTGTGAATATGCTAAAAACCATTGAATTGTGCACTTTAAATTATGTACATTATATGGTATGTGAATTATGTCTCAGTAAAGCTGTTTTTTATACAGGAAAAAAAAAAATTTTTAACCTGATACTTCATTCTTTGAAATTGCCCAAGAAATTCACATGACATTAACCAAAATTTAAGCTAATTTTATTCAAAATTGCTTATAAGCCTCAGAACAAGATGAATGTGGGCATAGGAGAGACATAAGGCTCTGCCAAGCAGAGAAGTCTGAAGGTGATGAGAAGAAAAACGGAAGGGAAAGAGAATATGAGGAACGCTATCCTGAAATCTGAAGGGAGATTCCGACAGAACCCAAGCATCAGTTTTTCTCTTCCTTTGGATCCCCTCCTTCTAGCATTCTTAAGAAAGGAGAAAAGGAGTTGACTTATGTCTGCTTCTAAGTGGTCTGCTTGACTACTGATCCTTCAAATTGCATGTTCAACTCTGCTCCACTGCTCTTGGCCAGAGACCATTGCCTACTTTGCTTCTCTTTACAGCTTAAAACAAGAATTCCGGTCACTCTCAAATAAATGCTGCCACCTTTGCAAGGGCCTTTGTAGAGGTATATGTTTTGCTAGGGAGAGTTCTTTAGCTTGTGGGCCTGTCCAATCTCTACCTCTGTCTTCATGTGGCCTCTTCCTCTTTGTGTCTTCCCCTCTGTCTTTATAAGGACACTAGTCATTGGATTTAGGGCTCACCCTAGTCCAGCATGAGCTCATCTAGAGATCCTTACCTTAACATCTGCAAAGACATTTCATCCAAATAAGATTACATCATTAAGTGGATTATTGGTGGACACTATTCAACCCACTTCAGAGGGTGGATGAATACTTCCATTTTTGTCACCTCCTTGTTTTTCTCTATATATCACTACATAAAATTATATGGCTTAATCACATTTTGCTGAAAGTTTGGCAGAAATGAAAAGAAACTAGAGCACATAAGGAAGAAACAGCTATATGCTAAACATACTTTTCCTGTGCCAAATAATAGTCTTTAAGAAATTAAACCATTCACAGCCATCATCTCATGAATAATTTAGACTCTACCTTAAGTCCATGAGCCCTGTGGGAGGCTTTCTTCTTCAAGCCTTGACAGTACTCCAGGGGTTGGCTTCACCCCAAGGACCTTTCCCTTTCCCCATCAGCTAGTTCATGGGACCGAATCATTATTAACTATTTTCCTAGGTCTGAGTTATTTACTACTAGAGTAACATCATGGAAGAAACTCCAACAGGATGGTCCAAAGTGGGCTTGGGAAACCCCAGTCTGGCAGAATAATCTAGGCTAGGTATAGCCCTCCATGCTCAGTTTCTTTTGAAACAACCTCACCATTGGGAGTTATAGCTATGCCCCTTTATTTTTCCTAATTGTCTCACATTTCTCAAGGATAGTTTCTCAGAACAATAGTTTGCATTTTGTTAGGTACAGAAACCTCCAATACTAAGCCATATGTCCTTTAATACAAGAGCCTGAGTAAGCTCTTAGAGAAAAGATCCCTTCTAAAACCATCTCTTGTGGGTAGTGGAGAGGAAGGGATGTTAGTGATGGTAGTAGTAGATAGTATTGGGGAGTAGAAGCGTAGTTTCATTATTTGGTTATACTACCAAAGCCACTTCTCATTAGAGATCACTTGTAGATCACCACTCTTGTTTCAGACATAGTTTTCTTCCACATTTTAAATAATATTCCTGTGCATATAGGCTCAGAAGAGTAACATTCATTAAACCAAACCAACCACCTTTCTGCACAGCTAAAGAAAATAATATTAGCCAGCTTCTTACTTCTAATTGCTCTGAAATATAAACAGAGCCAAAGTTTAACTTATTGTGGCCCCTATAATGCTAGAAATTTCTACCTTAAAAAGTTATCAGCAGAATCTTTCAGGGTACATCTTTCTAGGTTGTACCTAAGCTGTTTTCAATCGGGGCCAAGGGGCTCCTTGGCAATGCCTCTAATCCTTTATTCTTCCCTAAAATTGCTTTTGGTATTTAATTTTCTGGGCCGAGTTTTTATTGGCTTAGGCTTTACTCCCTGGAAATTTTTGTTATTGCTGTTGTTTAATTATGAAATATTTCATTCATACAAAAGTACAGAGACCTATAACAAACACCATGTGTTCACTCTTAAATAAATTCATGCTTTGGAATTTTTTTATAAGCAAAACCTTACATTTGATTCATTTGAAGCCAGAAAGATGTAGATTTTTTTAACTTAAGATTTTAATACTTGGTTAAGAGAAATATTAAGAAGCACATAAATTTCTTCAGAAAGTGTTTTCCTTTTAAATGGCTAGGAAATGAATCCTTTACATAAGGCATTCCGGATGGGTGAATCCTAGGCCCTACTCTTCTCTTCTCTTCTCTTCTCTTCTCTTCTCTTCTCTTCTCTTCTCTTCTCTTCTCTTCTCTTCTCTTTTCTACTCTTCTCACTCTATATGACTTCCCTGCTTGATCTCATCCATGCCCATGGCTTAATTACTGCTCCACTGATGACAGCTCCTGAGCTCATATCTTCAACTCAGATCTCTGCTTGGAGTTACAGACCTATACATCCAGCAGTTATCTTATCACACTACAAAGTCTTCAATTTAACCCACATGACCCACCAAAACCATGATTTCCCTAACCTTTGCTTTTCTGTCTCTCAGAAAATGGCACCATCATTTATCAAATTAGGCATCGCAGACTTCTGGGATTTAACCTCGATAACTTCTCCTCCATCAACTTCTTATTTAATCTGTCAGCAAGTCCTCCTGATTGTACCTCCTCAATATGTATCAAATTCATTTACTTATCTCTTCCTCTGTGACCACTCGACTAGTCCCAACCGTCATCATTTCTTATTCCAACTTCAGCAATAGCTTCCTAACTATTCTGCATGCATTTTTCTTGGGCCCCTCCAGCAGATTCTCTGCATCACAGCCAGAGTGAACTTTTCAAAACACCAATCTGATTATATGATCTCCATCCTGCTGGATCATCATTCTTAAGATAAACAGAATGATGCATAGTGTGCATGATCTGGCCCAGCCTTTGTCTCTTGGCTTCTTTTATTATGTCTCACTCTGTGCTCTAGCTTTGTAGGTTTTGAAAGCATCACACTTTCTTCCTCCAGATCCCTCACACATGCTGTTCCCTCATCTTGAAGTGTCCTTCTTCTGCCATTTGTAAGGTAACTTCTATTCATCTCTCATATTTCAACTCACATATCACTTCTTTAGGGAAGCTTCCCTAATCCTGCTCACCACCACCCTCCCCCCCCATCAATCTTGGCCACAGTTCTTTGTTAATAGCTTTTATTTAATCGTACTCTTTTCTTCCCTGGGCCTTTTCTCAGATGTAAAAATATACCCCAGCCCCTACCACTACATTGTAAACACCATAAAGACATGAATCAATAAGTGATTCTCAAGCTACATAATTTATAAGCAGCCTTGTCTGGATCTTGTGGAAACGTGATGGTATTAATAACAAAGTTATGGAATTTTGAGTTTTCATTGCTATAAATCCTCCCCTCCTGTTTTCAAAGGTGGCATCAGGCCATAGGCTAATGTTCTCACTGGTATAATGAGATAAAGGGTAGGAACGAACCTGGCATAAGTTGCTTTATGAAAGATAGAATATTTTTGAGGTATATTAATGAAAGGGAAAGAGGTGTGAATTCAAATCCTGGGTCTTCCTGTTGAGTGTTCTTGGAGCTGGAGGCAAGTTGGACAACCCCCAGCCTTGTTTTCATCATCTGTAAAATAACAATATGCTACTTCTAAGTTACTTCTAACAACTAGAGATTATATATCCACAGTGCCTGTGCCATAAATGTCAGTAAATATTTACAGACTAAAGAAATAACTGAATAAACAAATAGATGAAGGAAAGTGAAGCACCCAGTGGAATCCTTGGTAAATAGCAAGTGCTCAATAAATTGTAATCATAGTAATAATATTACAAAATGGCTAACAAAGATGCTTTCTTGTAAGAAAAAGGAAGTAGTGAAATAATTGAAAGTGTATGTGTTGGGGTGGGGATGGGCGGAAATCCTAGACAGCCATCCACAGAAGGTGTTTCAGGGTCAGGTGCCTTGGCAGGTTGACTACTCAAATGCTAACAAATGGAGAAACACATACAACCAGTTCCCTACCATACCATGTTACCTGGATGTCCATAGAAAAAAAAATATATATATATATCTATAAATGAGTGAAGAAATACAGCCTCACAAAGAAAATAAAAGAATAAGCCAGAGAGAGGAGCAGAACCAGCAGAGGGTCATGTCAGAAAGGCAAAACAAGGAGGAAGCAGGCAACAGCATCAGACCTTCACAGAGTCAGTTCAGATAAAAATGAAGCATGTCATCCAAATCTAATCATAGAAATAAGAAGGTCATTGGCAACTTTGGCAAAAACAGTTTTCAATAAAGTGGGATAGAGGGCAGATCAATTAAGCTGGATAGTGAAGGGGAAATGAGAAATACAGACAGTGAGCTTATATTTCTTCCTCCCTTCCTTCCTTCCTTCTCTCTCTTTTCTTTTCTTTTCCTTCCTTCTTTCCCTCCCTCCCTCTTTTCTTTCTTTCTTTCTTTCCTTTCTTTTTCTTTCCTTCTTTCTTTCTTTCTTTTTTTGACAATGTCTCACTCTGTTGCCCATGATGGAGTACACGGGCATCATCATAGCTCACAGCAACCTTAAACTCCCGGGCTCAAATGATCCTCCCACCTCAGCCTCCCAAGTAGCAGAGACTACAGGCACACACCACGCCCAGAAACTTTTATTTTTTTATTTGTAGAGATGAAATCTTGCTTTGTTGCCCAGGCTGGTGTCGAGCTCTAGCCTCAAGCTATCCTCCCGCCTCAGCCTCCCAAAGTGCTGTGATTACAGGCATAAACCACTGTGCCCAGCCATGAGTTTACATTGTTCTTTGAAATGTGTCTAGAATTGGCAGAACAGAGATTGGGTGAGGTAGTTGGAGGGGAAGACCAGATTGACAGAGAGGTTTTTGGTTTCTTTTCTTCTTTTGTTTTTAGGTTAAAAGACGACATATTTGTGGTCTGAAAAAGACAACTAGAGAAAAGGGAGGTGTTCAATATATTGGAGAGAGAGAGAATAATTAATAGGGTTGAAGCTGAGGAGGGGTCAGTGTCAACCCAGCCTTCATTAACCCACTGGTGCATATCCCCCATAGTGATATCCCCCAAAATAAAAATTTTAAATGCCTTTTTTAGTATCCTTTTCCCATTCACCCATGTGGTCCTGGACCTTCTCACTTAGTCGTGCCTTGCATTTCCATTCTTGACTTCCTCCTGCATTCCTCTGACCTTTGCTTTGCCTCTTATTTTCTTCACCCTTAAGACCTGATGATTGATTTAGCATCTTTGGCACCTGGCCACTGCTCTGTTTGGCCATACTGCTGCCTTCACCCTCAGCTGTTGCAACTCTTTTGGCCACTTTGTGTAACTGCCCTGCCAAGCCCTGCTCCCTGGCTGTCCACACAAAGAAGAAGTGTTTCCTAGAGGAGATCACAACAAAAGGATGAAATCTGCGGTGCAGGGGAAGGGTAGCTTCTGAAGCTGTAAAATAAAGAAGTAAGGAAGGGAGACTGTGGAATTTACCAGGGAGGGGAACTAACATTTCCTTTCATATAAGTTGGTACTATTCTGGCTTTTTACCATGATCATATATTATATTCAAAATAAAGCTCTTGTTTTTAAAACAAAAAAAATATAAACAAAGGAAGGAAGGATGTTCATTCATTTAGATAATACATACCTAGTGAACCCCTGGTAGACCTTGTACTGGGTCCTGGGGACACTGGTGACCAGGTTCCATTCCTGATCTCCTGGAGCAGGAGACATGAAAAGACATTAAGCAAATAATTACACATCTTTTTACATCAGTACAAATGTTGGGACTTTGCTAGAGTTCTACCCTGAAAGCTTCTGTTTTCACTGAAAGATAGGAGGCAATGTCATTTGTTCATAAAAGCAATGGAATTGAGTAGGGGACTTGAAAGAAATGATGAGGCTAGGAAAAGCAGCTATAGGAAAGGGGGCACCAGTCAGACTAAGAATATATAACCAGAGCACAGCTGTGCATACTTGGCTTGAATGTCTCCAAGTTCAAATCCCAGAACTTGATATTTTAGGTTGATTCTATGTGTAACCTATTTGTTTTTAAAGAGTAGAGTCTTTTTCTTCCAGCATGTGTTAGTTAGCCCTGTCTTTATCACACCACCATCACCAATTGTCATTTGCAGAAGTATCTTCAACTCATCATAAATTTACTAGTAATAGTTAATTCATGTCTATAGAAATGTTAAGTGACAAGATAATATTTAGATTAAAAGCTATAATTGCATTCTTATTAGAGTCTTAATGAGATTTTAACATGCTCCTCACAGTGGCCATTTAGCCCTATTCTGCTGGGCTTTGGCAAGCACTGAATGATTGCCCTCCTAGGGCAGAGGTACTGCAGCCCTGATTAAGCATTGAAAAGGTGATATTACCAATAAGTTGACTCTAATTGTAAACAACATATTTAAACAATTACATCTTAATTAAATTCTTATAAATTATAAGTGCCTCAGAACTTTCTTTCTTAATCTCTAATGCACGTTTCTTAAAATCATTCACTGTTTTATGAGAATATATTTGCTAAATATTAGAAAAAAGAATTAAAAATAAAAGGCATGTCTAACACTTTTTCTTGTATGAAATATGATTTCTTTTATTTATAAATCATTGGTTTTATCTTCTATATAGTGAATTTCTAAAGGGATTTAAAGTTTGATATTGAATTGTATACTAAAATAAGGTTGTTTTAGACATAAAAGAGTAACAGCAACAATAACAAAGAAGTTGTGACAAAGAGGATTGTTGTACTGAGATTTGATGGTTAACTTTGATTCATTTGTTTTATGTGTATCTTGCCTGTATCTGTCCATTCATCTCACCATTTCTATCAACTATCTATCTGGTGCAGTTTGATATGTTATAAGCTGTGAGAAGTGAGAAGTGAGAAAAAATAATTTTGCTGAATTTTTTAGAACATCTGTGATGTGGTGTACATATTAGGCAAATAATAAATACTTACTGAATTAAATTAAATTTAACCAGGATCAAGTTCAGATGGCTTATGGTTGAGATACATGTTGCTATGGTAGCAGGAAGAAAATGATGGAAAAGAAGAAAACAAAAGGCAAGAAAAAGCGAGAAATCAAATGACAACATTTTCAAGGATGAAGAGTGCTACATCTATTCATTATACATTGTAGATATAGATAATAACAATAGTAATAATATAGTATGGTCAAATTTTAATAAATAAAAAATTGAGTTAAGCTTAATCATATATAGTGCTTTTATTGAAAACTAACACCTCAACAATCACATCTCTTCATGTCACACAGTCATCCATGTGAATGGAACAAATATCAGTAGCCTGAAGGACAATACAATTATTGCAAAAATAATTTGCTTTTTCAGTTAAGGTCCTCACTTATACATGGGTTGGTCCTTTTTTAGCTTTGTGCTGATTTCCTGTAGTCTTCCATTGCATTTAGGCACTAACTCATTTATCTATGTTTCAGAATGCCAGCGTAAAGATGAAATAAAGGTAAAACAACAACAATAACAAAAAGGACAGGAAAGAACAACAACAAATAAATGGTGTGGCAATTCTTAGCTGTTCAGCATCTGACTCCCTTTTCAGTGTTTGGGGAATTCCTCACCTTATGAGTCTCAGTGGAAGACTCAGGCTCTGCTCATTATTAAAGTTGAATAGGTCAGGAACTTGCTTTCCCCACCTTCTTTGCAGTTAAGCCCAACACACCCCACCCTGGAGCCACAGAGATATGGAGGATGCACTCTCTGGCAACAGTGGAGGATGCACTCTCTGGCAGTAGTAGTGGGAATGCCAGCGGTGTGAGCACTGCATGGCTTCCCCAAACAAGCCCTCTGGTGTGATGAGGCAGTTTCTACCTTCTGTAACTCTATACTGGATTCTCCACCCAAAGCTACAGCTTGTCTGTCAAGGGCCTTCATGTGAAAAAGGAAAAGGTGCCCCTGGCAGATGCAGGGCTCTGTCAGCACACGGTGGCTCTGCCTCTGTCCTTCCTGTGGGCCCCTCAGCTGCCCATGCTTCTTTTCTTAAATATATTTTCTGCCAAAATCAGCTAACATTTGCCTTACTGCTTACAACTAACAACCTTGCTGATACACGTAATAAGGCTACCACACCTGCCCAGCCATATCCATAAACCTTTCCATTATGCTATGTGCCTTTTAACATACAGTATAATTCTTTTATATGGACACTGCCTTCTTATCTGTAATTATCACGGCACCCAGTGGATGCCCCAAAACAACACAACTAGCAGTTTCAATATTCAGTCAGAGTAAATAAGTCATTTACTTATACTTTTAAACATTTATATGCAATTTTAAATGACACAACTTCGAGTATTTAAATAAGATAGTTTAAAAGTTAAATTTCTTCACTATTTGTGTGATGGCTACACTAAAACCCCAGACTTCACTACAGCACAATATATGTATGTAAGAAATCTGCACTTGTACCCTCTAAATCTATAAAAGATCTTTGTATTTTAAGGAAATTTTTAAAATACAATAAAAGTTAAGTATCTTTTGCCTTGGGGAAGGAGGAAAGAACAATAGTTATCAGCTAGTATATGGACAACTATTTAAAGTACATGTAACAAAAAATGATTCATGGGAAGAGTAAACTGGACCACCTGGAGACCCCACTCTCCTGTCCACTGAGAGACTACAATCCTCATGCTTACTGTGCATTTTCTCCAATACCATCATGGCCACTGTAGCTGCCACTACTAGTGAAGGCACACCAGGATCCCACTGCAATCATTGGGCTTATTTCAAAGACACAGCTACAAATTTTACCACCCCAAATCAACAGAGTATGCATTCTTTGCAGTGCCACATGGCACTTATTCTAAAATCAACCACATAATCGGAAGTAAAACACTCCTCAGCAAATGCAAAAGAACTGAAATCATAACCATCTCTCAAAACATAGGGCAATCAAATTAGAACTCAGAATTAAGGAACTCACTCAAAACTACACAATTACATGGAAACTGAACAACCGGCTCCTGAATGACTACTGGGTAAATAATGAAATTAAGGCAGAAATAATGAAATTCTTTGAAACCAATGAGAACAAAGAGACAATGTACCAGAATCTCTGGGACACAGCTAAAGCAGTGCTAAAAGGGAAATTTATAGGAATGAATGCCCACATCAGAAAGGTAGAGAGATCTCAAATCAACACTCTAACACCACAATTAAAAGAGCTAGAGAGGCAAGGGCAAACTAATCCAAAAGCTAGCAGAAGACAAGAAATTACTAAGATCAGAGCAGAATTGAAGGAGATAAAGACATGAAAAACCCTCCAAAAAAATCAATGAATCCAGGAGCTGGTTTTTTGAAAAAATTAACAAAATAGATAGACAGTAAGCTAGAATAATAAAAAAGAAAACAGAGAGAAAAATCAAATAGACACAATAAAAAATGATAAAGGGGATATCATCACTGAACCCACAGAAATAAAAACTACCATTGGGGCATACTATAAACAAACACCTCTGTGCGAATAAACTACAGAATCTAGAAGAAATGGATAAATTCCTGGACACATAAAGCCTCCTAAGACTAAACCAGGAAGAAGTCAAATCTCCGGATGGATCAATAACAAGTTCTGAAATTGAGGCAGTAATTAATAGCCTACCAGCCAAAAAAAGAAAAGCCCAGGACCAGAGGGATTCACAGCCAAATTCTACCAGAGGTACAAAGAGAAACTAGTACCATTTCTTCTGAAACTATTCCAAATAATTGAAAAGGAGGGTCTCCTCTGTAACTCATTTTATGAAGCCAGCATCATCCTGATACCAAAACCAGGCAGAGACAGAATAAAAAAAGAAAACTTCAGGCCAATATCCCTGATGAACATTGATGCGAAAATCCTCAGTGAAACACTGGCAAACTGAATCCAGCAGCAGATCAAAAAACGTATCCACCACAATCAAGTCAGCTTAATCTCTGGGATGCAAGGCTGGTTCAACATATGCAAATCAATAAACTTAATCCATCACATAAACAGAACCAATGACAAAAAACACATGATTATCTCAATAGATGCAGAAAGACCTTTGATAAAATTCAAAATCCCTTCATGTTGAAAACTGTCAATAAACTAGATATTGATGGAACATATGTCAAGATAACAAGAGCTATTTATGACAAACCTACAGCCAATATCATATTGGATGAGCAAAAGCAGGAAGCATTCCCTTTGAAAACTGGTACAAGACAAGGATGCCCTCTCTCACCACTCCTATTCAACATAGTGTTGGAAGTTCTGGCCAGGGCAATTAGGCAGGAGAAGGAAATAAAGGGTATTCAATTAGGAAAAGAGAAAGTCAAATTGTCCCTGTTTGCAGATGACATGATTGTATATCTAGAAAACCCCATTGTCTCAGCCCAAAATCTCCTCAAGCTGATAAGCAACTTCAGCAAAGTCTCAGGATACAAAATCAATGTGCAAAAATCACAAGCATTCTTATACATCAATAACAGACAAACAGAGAGCCAAATCATGAGTGAACTCCCATTCACAATTGCTTCAAAGAGAATAAAATACCTAGGAATCCAACTTACAAGGGATGTGAAAGACCTCTTCAAGGAGAACTACAAACCACTGCTCAAGGAAATAAAAGAGGATACAAACAAATGGAAGAACATTCCATGCTCATGGGTAGGAAGAATCAATATCATGAAAATGGCCATCCTTCCCAAGGTAATTTACAGATTCAATGCCATCCCCATCAAGCTACCAATGACTTTCTTCACAGAATTGGAAAAAACTACTTTAAAGTTCATATGGAACCAAAAAAGAGCCCGCATCGCCAAGTCAATCCTAAGCCAAAAGAACAAAGCTGGAGGCATCACGCTACCTGACTTCAAACTATACTACAAGGCTACAGTAACCAAAACAGCATGGTACTGGTACCAAAACAGAGATATAGATCAATGGAACAGAACAGAGCCGTCAGAAATAATGCCACATATCTACAACCATCTGATCTTTGACAAACCTGAGAAAAACAAGCAATGGGGAAAGGATTCCCTATTTAATAAATGGTGCTGGGAAAACTGGCTAGCCATATGGAGAAAGCTGAAACTGGATCCCTTCCTTACACCTTATACAAAAATCAATTCAAGATGGATTAAAGACTTACATGTTAGACCTAACACCATAAAAACCCTAGAAGAAAACTTAGGCAATACCATTCAGGACATAGGCATGGGCAAGGACTTCATGTCTAAAACACCAAAAGCAATGGCAACAAAAGCCAAAATTGACAAATGGGATCTAATTAAACTAAAGAGCTTCTGCACAGCAAAGGAAACTACCATCAGAGTGAACAGGCAACCTACAAAATGGGAGAAAATTTTCGCAACCTACTCATCTGACAAAGGGCTAATATCCAGAATCTACAATGAACTCCAACAAATTTACAAGAAAAAAACAAACAACCCCATCAAAAAGTGGGCGAAGGACATGAACAGACACTTCTCAAAAGAAGACATTTATGCAGCCAAAAGACACATGAAAAAATGCTCACCATCACTGGCCATCAGAGAAATGCAAATCAAAACCACAATGAGATACCATCTCACACCAGTTAGAATGGCAATCATTAAAAAGTCAGGAAACAACAGGTGCTGGAGAGGATGTGGAGAAATAGGAACACTTTTACACTGTTGGTGGGACTGTAAACTAGTTCAACCCTTGTGGAAGTCAGTGTGGCGATTCCTCAGGGATCTAGAACTAGAAATTCCATTCGACCCAGCCATCCCATTACTGGGTATATACCCAAAGGACTATAAATCATGCTGCTATAAAGACACATGCACACGTATGTTTATTGCGGCATTATTCACAATAGCAAAGACTTGGAACCAACCCAAATGTCCAACAATGATAGACTGGATTAAGAAAATGTGGCACATCTACACCATGGAATACTATGCAGCCATAAGAAATGATGAGTTCATGTCCTTTGTAGGGACATGGATGAAATTGGAAATCATCATTCTCAGTAAACTATTGCAAGAACAAAAAACCAAACACCGCATATTCTCACTCATAGGTGGGAATTGAACAATGAGAACACATGGACACAGGAAGGGGAACATCACACTTCAGGGACTGTTGTGGGTTGGGGGGAGGGGGGAGGGATAACATTGGGAGATATACCTAATGCTAGATGACGAGTTGGTGGGTGCAGTGCACCAGCATGGCACATGTATACATATGTAACTTACTGCACATTGGGCACATGTACCATAAAACCTAAAGTATAATAATAATAATAATAATAATAATTACAATAAAAGAAAAAAAAAAAAAAAAAAAAAAAAAAAAAAGAAAATGTGGCACATATACACCACGGAATACTATTCAGCCATAAAAAAGGATGAGTTCGTGTCCTTTGTAGGGACATGGATGAAGCTGGAAACCATCATTCTCAGCAAACTATCGCCAAGGACAGAAAACCAAACACCGCATGTTCTCACTCATAGGTGGGAACTGAACAATGAGAACACTTGGACACAGGGTGGGGAACATCACACACTGGGGCCTGTCATGGGGTGGGGGGAGGGGGGAGGGATAGCATTTGGAGTCATACCTAACGTAAATGATGAGTTAATGGTTGCAGCACACCAACATGGCACATGTATACATATGTAACAAACCTGCACGCTGTGCACATGTACCCTAGAACTTAAAGTATAATAATAATAAAAAAAGAAACTAAAAAAAAAAATAAAAAAAAAAAAAAATAAATGAGAAACTATTAAAAACTATAACACAGAAGGACAGAATTCATGGATTGGAAGTCCTTCTTTATCCCCTTAGTCTCATGTCCTGCTCCACAAATCACTAGTAAAAGTTTGGTGTATGGGTACACATATATAACTGTATATTTATGCAAATATATTATGCAATTGCTATGCATGTGTTTTTGCTTTGTTTGAATTGATAAAAGGATCATACAATATAAAAAAAAAAAAAAAAAAAATATTTTAAATAAATCCTGAAAACCTATGGGGATGTTTTCCTTTGAGATCGTCTGTTATTTTATTACTTATATTTGAGAAATTCTGTTCTTATCAGCTAGGAAACTCTACTTGGTTCCACTTTGGAGAATCCTGGCTTTCCTGGTCTTCCTAAACGTGGAAAAAAAATTTCCAGTTACCTTATTATATTGGGTGGAGATATTTCACTACATCATTTTCACCCTGTAGGGGCTCCTGAGTGATCTTTTTAAAATGGCCATCTGATTCTAACCTTTGACTACTTAAAAGTATTCAGTAATTTTCCTTTAATTTTAATATAAAGTTCAAAATTTTTAACATGACTCAGAATACTCTATAATTTGATTCCTACCTCCCTCTCTAAATTCATTTTTGCAAACTATTTCTTCCCCAGTTCACTTTATCTCAATAAATGAAAAACTCCAAGACCAAAAGTCTTGGAGTCACCGTTTCCTCCCAATCATACACCACATTAGCAAATTTTTCAGGCTCTACCTTCAAAATATATATAAAATATGACCACTTATTATTTCCATACCATTATCTTGTCCATGCCACCGTCTTTGTTAGAATTTTGCAATAATTTATTAATTAATGCCCTTATTCCTGTATTTGTTTTCTGTTGCCACTGTAACAAATTATCACAAACTCAGCAACTTAAAATAGCACTAATTATTATCTCACAATTCCATGCCGGTCCGATAGGCTTGGCTGGTTTTCTGCTCTGGATCTCACAAAGTTAAAAGTGTCAAGACAGGATTCTGTTTCTTTCTGGAGGTTTGGGGGATGAATCTATTTCCAAGCTCATTCAAGTTGTTGGCAGAATTCGGCTCCACCTGAATATAAGATTGAAGTCCCCAATTCCTTGTTGACTGTTTGCTGGGGGTTGTTCTTAACTTCTAAAGATCATCTGTACTCCTCAGCTCATTGGCCCTCTTTTCTCTCAAATCTTTCTGACCTTCCCTTTGCCTCATCTCTCCCCGGCCTTTCTCTTGTTCCGCCTCTTTTTCTCTTTCCGGACAGAGAAGCTTCTCCATCTTCAAGGGCCCAAGTGATTAGATTGGTCCCATCCAGATAATTCAGGATAGTTCCCTATTGTAAAGTCAGCTAATTGATAACTTTAATTCCAAGAGGACCTACATTCGTGTTTGACTGGATAACCAAGGGACAGAAATCTTGGGCGGAGGGAATTCTGCCTACCACAGCACTCCTCTAATCTATTTTCACCACAGCAACTGCAATGGTCTTTAAAGAATATTAATGCCTGTTTCTGTAACTTGTCTGCTCAAAACTGTCCACGGACTTCCCATCTCATTCAGAGTAAGAGACAAAATTGTCAGGAAGGTCTATAAAGTCTTACATAGGATGTCGTGTGCTCTCTGTCTCTCTGACTCTCTCTCTCTCTCTCACACACACACACACACACACACACAATACCTGTCTGATTTTATTTCCCCTCACTCCTTACTCATCTCCAGCCACACTCATCTCTGCTTCTCCTCAAACTTGCAAGCCATTCAATGCCTCAGGTCTTTGCACTTACAAATATCCTCATGGCTCTTCTCTTTACCTCCTTCTATGCCTCTGCTCAGAAGTTGCTTTATCAGTGAGGCCAAGCCCCTTGCTCCCTGTATTTCCTCACCCCATACATCTTTTTTTCTCTGCAAACTCTTAAAAACTATCTGAATATTCTACTTGTTTAGGTGGTGCTTGTTTGAGTAAAACCAGACCACAAAAATGTTTTAAGTCCCAGTATTAATTAGTTAAATGTTATCTTCATAAGAAAGATAAAACCATTGAGTCTATAATCTATTTCTAGGTGGGTTTAGGAGAAAATAATCCTATGGGAAGTAAACTTCTGCTCCTAATGCAATAGTCCTGGGGCAGATACACCACTAATGAGGAGGTCCTACTCTGATGAATGCATGTGCGGTGAGACCTGCACCCTGGACAGGTTGGAGTTGCCGTTGGATCTAGCTCGCTGCTTCAGATGACGCTTTGAGGCTGCCTTATTCCCTGTTCACCTCTCTCTGGACAAAAGGGCAGGAGTGGAGATTCAGCATCAGTCAAGCCTTGTTGCAAGAAGATGTTCTAATCCTACAGTTGTCCCAGCCACAGTCATGTCAAGGGAGACTGTGGATTCTGAGAATATACTACCTTAGAGTTAAAAAGGAGGCTATGTGGGGGAGATGGTAGCTGTTTAGTCTTCTTTCTAAGTTTTCTCTATTGTTCACTGTTCCCTTTGAGTAGGCCCTTCTTCCTTTTGTAAGGGCCTGGTACAAAGAGCTCAAGTTGATCTGACAATGTGAGTGGATTGCAATGGTCATGTTTAATACCTCTCAGCTAATTAAGAAGATATACAGATCAACTTGTGCAAAAATTAAAGGAAATAACTAGTGACATTTGTGAAGATATTTTTCTGCTTACAATATTATAGAAGCTGTATAAATGATTCTACTAATTTTTTAGAGTCTATTCCATAAACCAGAAACTATCCAGTAAGCTAGAGATAAGCAGGACTCATAAAGAGCGTACCTTTTTAAACACGAATGATTAGTTTCACAGAAAGAAAAATAAAAATGTATTTGTTCAATTCATACATTCAACAGACATTTAAACTGATCAACATTTGACTTTTGTTAATGGTCCAAAAGAAAATGTTGAATTGAATAACCCCCTCTGTGTGTTCCCCAGGCTTTGTGGATTTCTACAATGCCGTGAGCAATTGCACATCCCAGTCAAAGCCAAGGAGACAAAGCCACTCTGTGGTGAGGGCTAATGATTTGCCATAGGACTTTAGATGTGGTTTTCTGGTCTATCTGGGCTCGATTCCCTCATCTCTAAGAGAGGGTAAACATTTCTCACTAAAGGTTTTGAGAAACAATTGACGATCTAATTGTAAAAATCTTTGCCAAAATACGACACCACACAAGGGCTCAATAATAAAGGCCGCTTTATAGTTACAGAATGTTTTGAAGGCTGATCAGAGAGGGTGTGGATGGTGTCAATTTGGGAGCTAACATTCTCTTTAGATTTTGTTTTCTTTTCTTGTGGTGCTGTGAGGAGGGCTGCACATCTCCAGAGTTAGTCACTTAGGTCTGGGCTTCCTGTGTGGTGGGCATTTTGACAGCAATGGAATGACGGAAATGAATAGTTATTGACTTCAAGGAGCTTAGAGAATGGGGGAGGCAGAAAAATGGGCACTTGCAATTCCATGCAGCAAATGCTTCCAGAGTGTAGCTGTTAGTGCTATGGAATACACAGGAGAACCATAGCAAAGCAGCTAAATCTGAAAGACTCTGTACAGGGAGAAATGGATAGAAGAAAATGGTCCCAGGATTGAAGAGAGATGTTCCCATCTTGCTGAAGTTCAGAGGGCACAAGGAGGAGCAGCGGCCGTAGTGGAAGGCTTATCCACATTTTGGATTTCTACCTAAGCTTTATCCTAAGGGCAGTGGGAAACCATTGAAAGGTTTGAGATAGGAAAGCAACATAATTAGATTTGTGTTTTAAAAGACCACGCTATAAAGGTGTTCTAAAAGGTCATGGTGTTATTTATATTATATTTACATTAAAAAGTCACTATGAATAATTTTGTTCATAAAAGAAAAAACTTGACAAATAGGATCTCAACAAAATGGAAACATTTTGCTCTGTGAAAGTTCACATGCAGGGGATGAAAAGACAAGCTACGGAGTGGGAGAAAATATTTGCAAACCTCATACCCAACAAAGGATCAGTATGTGGAATATATAATAAACTCTCAAAACTTAACATTAAAAACAACAACAAAAAAATCAATTAGAAAATGGACAAAAGTTGTGAACAGCTATTTCACCGAGGAGGATTACAGATGGCAAATATGCACAATGAAAAGATGTTCAATATCATTATCCATCAAGGAAATGTAAATTAAGCCCACAAGGAGATATCACTACATACCTATCAGAATGGCTAAGAGTAACAACACCAAATGCTGGTAAGGACTTGGAGAAACTGGATCATCCATACTTTACTGTGGAATGTAAATGGTAGAGCTACTCTGAAAAACAGCTTGGTAGTTTCTTATAAAGCTAAATATGCAACTACATAACACTTAGTAATTGCATTCTTGGATATTTATCCCCAGAGAAATGAAAACATACATTCACACACCAAAAAAAAAAAAAAAAACTGTACAGGAATGTTCACAGCAACATTATTTATAAGCCAAAAATCAAAATAAATCTAGATGCCCTTCAACAGGAATGGTTGAACAAACTGTGATACATACCACAGAATACTTCTCCACAATAAAAAGGAACAAACTATTGATGTACACAGCTTGGCTCAATCTCTAGGGAATAATGCTGACTGAAAAAGCCAGTCCCAAAAGGTTGCATACTGTATGATTCCATTTATATGACATTTTTGAAATGACAAAGTTCTTGAAATGAAAAGCAGATTAGTTGTTGCCAGGAGTTAGGGATGAAGAAGGTGGGGGCTGTGCAGGAGGGAGGTAGGTATACTTGTAAGTGGACAAACTGAAGGATTCTTGCAGTATTGAAAGTTGACTGGTGGTGGGTATGTGAAACCACAGGTGGTAAACCTGTATAGCACTTAAAACACTCACACATATATTCACAAGTATACACACTCACATACACACATGCAAATGACTATAAGTAAAGCTGGAAAAATCTGATGAAAATAGGTGTGCCATGTCAATGTTTATAACATTATTAGACCATAGCTTTGCAAAATCTTCCCATTGGGGTAACTGGAGAAAGTGTACAGGGAATCTTCTTGTGTTACTCTTTACACTGCATGTGAATCACAATTATCACGTGATAATTAGCACAATTATCACGCTAAAAATTTCAATAAAAAAAGGTCACTCTGACTGTCATGTAGAGACGGGATCGAAGGCAGTGGTTTTCACATGTTAGTGCTTGGAGGGCTTGTTAACCACAGATCGCTGGGCTTTCCCTCCAGAATTGCTTATTCAGCTGGTCTGGGTGGGACCTGAGAATCTGCCTTTCTTGCAAGTTCCCAGGTGATGCAGATACTTCTGGCTGAGGAACCATTCTTTGAGATCCACTAAATTAGAGTCATTTCAGCTTTCCCTCGACCTCTATTTATTTCAAAGGGGAAAATAGAGCGTCTACTTGTTCCTTGGTGTTTCTTTCACAAAGTATTTAAAGACTGCTCATGCCTTTGTCTTTTTTTTTTATTATTATATTTTAAGTTTTAGGGTACATGTGCACAACGTGCAGGTTTGTTACATATGTATACATGTGCCATGTTGGTGTGCTACACCCATTAACTCGTCATTTAGCGTTAGGTATATCTCCTAATGCTATCCCTCCCGCCTCCCCCAACCCCACAACAGGCCCCGGTGTGTGATGTTCCCCTTCCTGTGTCCATGTGTTCTCATTGTTCAATTCCCACCTATGAGTGAGAACATGAGGTGTTTGGATTTTTTGTCCTTGCGATAGTTTGTTGAGAATGATGGTTTCCAGCTTCATCCATGTCTCTACAAAGAACATGAACTCATCATTTTTTATGGCTGCATAGTATTCCATGGTGTATATGTGCCACATTTTCTTAATCCATTCTATCATTGTTGGACATTTGGGTTGGTTCCAAGTCTTTGCTATTGTGAATAGTGCCGCAATAAACATATGTGTGCATGTGTCTTTATAGCAGCATGATTTATAATCCTTTGAGTATATACCCAGTAATGGGATGGCTGGGTCAAATGGTATTTCTAGTTCCAGATCCCTGAGGAATCACCATACTGACTTCCACAATGGTTGAACTAGTTTACAGTCCCTCCAACAGTGTAAAAGTGTTCCTATTTCTCCACATCCTCTCCAGCACCTGTTGTTTCCTGACTCTTTAATGATTGCCATTCTAACTGGTGTGAGATGTATCTCATTGTGGTTTTGATTTACATTTCTCTGATGGCCAGTGATGATGAGCATTTTTTCATGCATTTTCTGGCTGCATAAATGTCTTCTTTTGAGAAGTGTCTGTTCATATCCTTTGCCCACTTTTTGATGGGGTTGTTTGTTTTTTTCTGGTAAATTTGTTTGAGTTCATTGTAGATTCTGGATATTAGCCCTTTGTCAGATGAGTAGGTTGCAAAAATTTTCTCCCATTGTGTAGGTTGCCTGTTCACTCTGATGGTGGTTTCTTTTGCTGTGCAGAAGCTCTTTAGTTTAATTAGATGTCATTTGTCAATTTTGGCTTTTGTTGCCATTGCTTTTGGTGTTTTAGACATGAAGTCCTTGCCCATGCCTATGTCCTGAATGGTATTGCCTAGGTTTTCTTCTAGAGTTTTTATGGTTTTAGGTAATTTATAGATTCAATGCCACCCCCATCAAGCTACCAATGACTTTCTTCACAGAATTGGAAAAAACTTAAGTTCATATGGAACCAAAAAAGAGTCCGCATCACCAAGTCAATCCTAAGCCAAAAGAACAAAGCTGGAGGCATCACGCTACCTGACTTCAAACTATACTACAAGGCTACAGTAACCAAAACAGCATGGTACTGCTACCAAAACAGAGATATAGACCAATGGAACAGAACAGAGCCCTCAGAAATAATGCTGCATATCTATAACTATCTGATCTTTGACAAACCTGAGAAAAACAATCAATGGGGAAAGGATTCCCTATTTAATAAATGGTGCTGGGAAAACTGGCTAGCCATATGTAGAAAGCTGAAACTGGATCCCTTCCTTACACCTTATATAAAAATTAATTCAAGATGGATTAAAGACTTACATGATAGGCCTTTGTCTTTTAGGACAGCCTTAAAGTATCTGGTTAGAGCAGTAGTTCTCAGAGTGTGGCCCTCAGGCAGGTGGCATCAACAACACTAGAGAACTTGCTAGAAATATACATTTTGGGGCTCCATTTTAGACTTGGTGAATAAGAAGCTGTCAGGGTGAGGCCCCAGCAATCTGTGTTTTAAGAAGCACACCAGGTGATTCTGATGTATGCTAAGTTTAAGGACCATTACATTAGAGGAAGACAGGAAGATGTTAGGAAGCCAGTTAGGACCTTTTTATTTTATTTACAGTATTAACAAGTAGGTAGGTCCACCCAGGGGCACCTAATTTTGAAACAGGATGTAGCAAAGGAAAAACTGAGGTGAGGTCTCCACAGGGTAGTGGTTATTGACTTCTAGTCTCTAACCTACAGATGCAGATGGCAACACTAACTTACCTCCTTCACAGCAGGTGCTGTTCTAATTAACCAATAAAGATATTATAAAGCACATAGGAAGAAGAAAGCCCAAGATTAACACTAAGTGGCAATTAGTGGTATTAGGCAATGCCTATTATCTGCTCATAAACATATCAACACGTTGATCTTAAAAGGCAATAAAACCAGACAGTGTTTGTGAACTGCCAGGCTTTCAGGGGCATCTTATTTATACAAGTCACTGGATCAATTAACCCTTGAACAATTATACTTCACATTGGTTAATTCTACCATCCCAGAATTTAATCTTTCAGCTGCCTATTGAAGCCCTACTCTGGTTTTTTCATCATGTCACTGTGAGGTTTCTGGAAGTTAAGAGCAGTATCTAATTTCTTGGCCCCCTTCTATTCCTACCTATGATTTTAGACCCTGCTGTCAACATTCAGAGAAGAAGTAAGTCACTGAGGACCACAGCTCAGGGTGCTGAGTGTGTGTGTTTAATACCAGTTCCACGCACATGAGTCATCCCAGCTCTATTTGTGGAAAGGGGCAGAAGATTGCCAGATGATCTTCAGCACTTGCCTTGGCTCCATAGTTATCTAAGAGGATGTTAAATTGGAATAATTCTACTCATTTATTGCTCTGCTTGCAAATTAACCAGCAAAATGTCAAAAATTATAATACTTTAAAAAAAAAAACAGTGTTAGGGGAACATTGGCACCTCTTGAAAACTCTCCTGGCAGTGCACGGTGGCTCACACCTGTAATTCCAGCACTTTGGGAGGCCAAGGTGGGCAGATCACTTGAGGTCAACAGTTGGAGACCAGCCTGGCCAACATGGTGAAACTCCGTCTCTACTAAAATACAAAAATTAGCTGGGTGTGGTGGTGGGCACCATGTAATCTCAGCTACTCGGGAGGCTGAGGCAGGAGAATTGCTTGAACTTGGGAAGTGGAGGTTGCAGTGAGCTGAGATCGCACCACTGCACACCAGCCTGGGCAACAGAGCGAGACTCCATCTCCAGAAAAAAAAAAAGAAAAGAAAAAGAAAAGAAAAGTCTCCTACGGTTTTCTGAAATTCTCATCAACTTCTGACTTCATGAAGAGATAGTGTGGTATAGAGGAAACAATCTGGTTGTTGAACTCAAACAGATTTAGTGTAAGGTATATGGATGTGCTTTGGTCAAGGAATATGCCGAAGCAGATATCCAGGCATGCATGACTCAGTGAGTTTGGTGCACAGTTTCATACTTGACTCTGAGCCACTATTGTCTGCAAAAGGTATAATTGCCCTGCTAATGCTGTACAGGGGCTCTTTGGGCTCAGCTCAGCTCAACATGTCTTGGAATGGCAGGCGCACTGGCACCCAGAGAAAGAGAGAGAGAGAGCCAAAGCTGTCCATCTGCAAGAGAGAGCAAGGACACAGTTCAGCTTGCTCATGCCCAGAGAAAGAGTTAAGCTGCTGACTCTGAAGGCAAGAGAGAGCCGGCCACACAGCAGTGTGTGGGAGCCACCAGCTCAGGCAGCCAAGACAGGGAGGACAGTGTAAGCAGCTAGTGTAAGTAAGCTGTTAATGAGAGCTGTTGCTGAATAAAATCATCTTTCACCTGCCTACGGCCCCCCAAGTGTTCTTTCTGTCCATCCACCCACTCCCCTCAGACTTCAGCATGGGCTGGACCTGGACCCCAGGATGTGACATTTAGGTTTGAATATCAGAGCTGCCATGTAACAGCTGTTTGGTAAAGTGCTTAAAATTCTCTAAGCCTCAGTTTTTCTATCTGTAACATGGACTAAAATGCTTGCCCTATGTGGTTTATTTGAGAAAAATACAATGCACATATACAGTTTCTGGCATGTGTTTGGCACACAAAAACTCAGTTCCCTTCTCCTCAGATTGAAGATAATTGCTTGGTTTTGGTATAGGTTTTTTATCCCCCATAAATTTAATAGTGTATGACAAAAATTAAGTGATTATATGACAGGTCCAGTTTGCTTTCTCTTGTTTTCTTTTCTCCACTGCTTCAGTCAGCATAAAGTTAGTCGTTCTGAGGTTCAGTCAGTTCTAGTCCATTTGCCAATGATCCTGAGGCTCCTTTTATGGTCTGAAAAGCGATATTCATATCTGGAAAGCATCCAAATCATAATGATACTCTAGCTCATGTTTGTCAGACATAGCTACAAAAACAGACTATAAAATATTAAAAGTAACAGAATTATTTTTCTATACCCTCAAAAGAACTGAACAAAAACCAACTGAATTCTTAGACTTGTATGACCAAAACCATATTATGATATATGATTATAATAAAAAAATGAAATAGGATACAAGTTGCTAAAGTTCAACTCTACGAATAATAGTAAACTAATTCTCTGTGAAGTGCATTAGCCCTTTGGTAAATATGAAAATGAGTTTTTCTTTAAAATAAACATGTATATATTTTTCAGAGGTAAAAATGAGCCGGCATAGGTTTTAGCTGAAAATCAGTTTTGTTTGACAGCATAATAATTTGGAAAAATTAAATGCAAATGCCTTAGGCAGAGCATGCATTCTCCAGCTAGTCACCATTTCTACCTCCCTTCTTTTATGCCCACTGGCCCACCTGCTTCACACATCACAGGACGTGCCAAGCTTCTAGAGACATTTAAGTTTTGTAGATCCCAGTTCTAAGCATTTAGATCAAATTACTGGGTTCCTATTCAGGCAGTTGGGTTCCAACAGCAGGAACCTGAGCTGCATATCCTACCTAATCTTTGGGCAAAGTTTTGCCTGTTTGGCACAAAGATAGTGGCAGTTTCCTGTAGTTATTAATCTTTGAGTAACTTAATCTTATTGTTGTTGCTCCTCCAGAATGTCCAACAATCTTCTAAAGAATCTCTGCTTTAAATTTGATCTGTATCAATGTTTGGAATACGAAGAGTGGTTTATGTTTTCCTGCTTGGACCCTGACTGATAACAGAGTCAGACTGAAGGGGTGGGCGTATAGTTGAACAAAACTGCAAAGGAAAAAATTAGCTGGGCGTGGTCGTGCGCACTTGTAAGGCCAGCTACTCAGGAGGCTGAGGCAGGAGAATTGCTTGAACTTGGGAAGTGGAGGCTGCAGTGAGCCGAGATCACACCACCGCACACCAGCCTGGGCAGCAGAGCGAGACTCCATCTCCAGGAAAAGAAAAAAAAAATAGAAGAAGAAAAGAAAACTCTCCTAATGTTTTCTGAAATTCTCACCAACTTCTGACTTCATGAAGTATACATACTGAGCTTGCCTTAAGCTCAGTATGTATACTTACCAATATTCATAAACAGAAAAAGGAAATCAAGGGTTACCAGTCATTTGAGAAAAACCAACACCACGAAAGAGAAAGACCAAGATGTAAAGGAAAAACCATGCAGAAAAGGTAACACCTAAGTGAGCAAACAAGAATTTACACTTAAAAACTTAATATCAGAATAAAGAAGATTTTGTAATTGAAAATGTAAATAAGCTACTATGAAAATAGAACAATCAAAAAATGGAAAAGAGTTTGTTGCAATTAAAAATACAATTGCCCAAATTTTTAAAAAATTAATAAATGGGCTGAATAATGACTTGGACAAATAGACAAAATCGTGGTATAAAAGTAAATTCAATGAACTCTTTAGAATATGTAGAGCAAAGAGTCAATAAGGAAATAAGAGTAGTTTAATATGTGCCAGGCTATTCTAATTGCTTTAGTTATAATAACTAATTTAATTCTGACAACAAATTTTTTGAGCTAAGGATAATTATTATATACACAGAGGGGTTAAGTAACATGCTCAAAGTCACACAGCTAATGGGTAACAAAGCTGAAATTCAAATCCAGGGAAAGTGACCCTCCAGAGACCTTGCTCTTAATTAGTATTCTACATTGCCTATTTTAAAAGTAGGAGATAAGTTAAGAGACATGGAGGATATATTCAGGAAGTTCAATAGCCTCCTAACTGGAGTTGTAAAAAAAAAAAAAAAAAGCAAACAGGATGAACAGAAGAAAGAAAATATTCAAGAAACAAGAATAGAAAATGCATTGAGCTGAAAAAAGACTTGACAGACACCACTAAGTGCCAAAAAATGACTTTTTTTCAAAATAACATATCTAGACACATAACTGTGAAATTTTAGAACTCCAAAATAAAGAAAACCTTCAACCTCCAGAGAGAAAAACAATAATACACAGAGTATTGTAAATCAGGTGGACATCAGATGCTTCATTTGCAACAGAATAATGATTCGTCAATTCTGAAGTTTTGGATTTAGAATTCTCTACCCAAACAAGTGTTAATCAAATGGGCAGGCAAAATAAAGACATTTGGACATGCAAGAATTTAGGAAGTCTAGCATTCATTGCTATTCAAAGAGATAAACCAACAAAATGTAGGATGATTCCAAGAAACAGGAAGATTTAAGACATAATAAACATCAGCAGTTGAGTGTGACTCAGATGTGAAAGACAAAATTAAACAGTGAATTTATTGGGTTGGGGCTTGTAAAAGGTTCTCTTTAGAAAGATATAAAGGACAATAATATATTTCTCTGTAGCTGCAAGCTTAGTATTTGTTTCTACTGGTGAAATATTTAAATAATCATAGTATTGTAAGAAATGTACTGTAAATGACTTTAAATTATTATTATTTGAGATTTCAAAAAATCATGTTCATATAATTTAGAAAATACCTAATGGATGATAAGAAAGAAAATTAATGAGTGCCACTAGTTATAAAGAGATTTAAGCCAAAACAAAACTAAACAAAACAGATTGTAATTATCAAGCTCTGCTTGATCAAACAATTTTTCCACCCTTTGGGGGGACAACTGTTTTGCTTCTACATTTTTTCATAATAATGGGAAGATGTTCTTTTCTTGATCCTGTCTCAACTATTCTTGAAAAGACAAGCAGCAACACCTTCCAGCAATCCTGAAGAGATTACTCGGCAGCAATTCAAGACATAGGCAATGAATTGGAGCCAAGTTAAAGACTTAGATATGCTGAATCTAAAAGTTATCTGAAACTTTCCCAGCAAAGCAAGCATTTTGAAAAGTTAAATAACCAACACCTCCTATTTTACATTTTCCAATTCTGGAATTTACTCATAGATTAAATCAAGGTCTAATAAATATGGATAGTAAAGCCATATAATATTATAATGTTCTCTGTTTGCCTATTTTTCTCCTCATTCCTCAACTTTAAGTAATTTATTTTATTTACAGTTATCATGGTGTCTTGGTGACATGTATTTTTCATACAAGAAAAAAGGTTTTTTTAGGTATAATTTTTACTACAGAATACTGACAGGGGAGAGTAAAAATGAAACGTACTTTTTAACAGAGATTCAGTTACTTACAAGTAGAGGAAGAGTCACTCCTATTATGCAACTATCCCATCTTAACAAATATATACTAGGAGACTCATCATTAAGTCCTTTGCCACAGCAAAGAAAGTAAGGAGAGCATAGGCTTTGAACTGATCTGAGTTTGTTAGGCAAGTCACATAAACTCTCTAAGTCAAGCTTGTCCAACCCACGGCCCACAGGCTGCATGTGGCCCAGGACGGCTTTGAATGCAGCCCAACAAGAAAAATATTAAACTCAAAGCAAATGTCTCTATATGACATAAATTTAAATATCTTTTTAGAATTTTTACAATAAAATGAAACCAAAGCACGCTCAAAAGAAAATACTGATTTCATTACATGTATGTTAATAAGTCTAAAAAGATAAATTTTCAAACGAATCAGTAATGAATGCTCATTAATCCTTCTATTCATTTCCAAAACATCTATTGAGAGCTTCCTGTGTATTTGACAACTGTGCTAAGCTCTGAGAAATCAGTGGTGAAACAGAAACTTGGTGCCTGCCCTTAGGGAGGTTAAACTTGCCAATAAGATCCAATAAGATGGCATTTCACATGGAATGTAGACTTCAATTTAGAAAAATTATCCTCTCCTGCTTTCTCTCTTTAACTGTAAATTTATATTTGTGACTTAATCTCCTACTGAAATAAGCTAAATCTGGTTTGAAATAATGTTCTATTGAAAGTTGTGCAGTCGGAACTGACGAGAAACTTGCTGTTAAACGCGGCATACTTATCACATGGCTATCTTCTCTTGCTCCTGAATACAATTAAAATAAATAACCAAAATGAGGGAAATGGATATGAGTAATCAGCAGACAAGAGCTTTCAATAAATTTTCAATTGATAAAATGAAAAAGAGGTACAGTAAGTGACTTGGCAGAGTGGAGGAAGCAAAAACTGAAGTACCCGCTGAAAGTAGATAGTTCACTGATAAGGAATGAGCCAGTTTGCTCCACTGACACTCACAAGAAGTGAGTTTCACAAGAAGTGGAGGCAGCAAAGTGTGGATATAGCAAAAGGTTGAAATCCGGGAAGTAAGTTGAAAGTCTGCATGTAAAATCGCTGCATCTAAAGTGGCTGAGCACTCCCAGATCTTTTTCCCCAATCCACATGGACAGGTAACAACCTTCTACACACCTACCAACCATTTCTCCCTAAAAGATCACAGATTAACTTTTTGGAGAAATTGAGCTAGAGATGTTCCAGACCTGGAAGCAGTAGGAGCAATGGGGTAAGGTACAGGGTTGAAGACAGAGTGATATATCTTTGAATATTACCTTTCGATATGATTTGGCTCTATGTCCCCACCCAAATAGCATCTCAAATTGTAATCCCCACATGTCAGGGTAGGGACCTTCTAGGAGGTGATTGAATCATGGAGGCAGACTTCCCTCTTGCTTTTCTCATGATAGTGAGTGAGTCCTCACAAGATCTCATTGTTTGAAAGTGTGTAGCACGTTCCCCCTTCTCTCTCTCTCTCTCCTGCCACCTTGTGAAGATGCTTGCTTCCCCTTTGCCTTCCACCATGATTGTAAGTTTCCTGAGGCCTCCCTGTCATGTTTCATGTTAAGCCTGTGGAACTGTGAGCCAATTAAACCTCTTTTCTTCATAAATTACCCAGTTTTATGTATCTTTATGGTAGTGTGAGAACAGACTAATACACTTTTTTAGGGGACTCAAGGAAAAGGCCAGCTTGCTGCCTATAACTCTAAAATAAAGCCTCTTCATTGATTAGCCCTCTCACGAACACAACACTTCTAATTGGTCTTTCAGTATTTCATTCCAAATGGTGCTGGGACAGTTGGATATCCACATGCAAAAGAATTAAGAATTAAGTTATACCCCGTTCTTAAAACCAGACACAAAAATAACTCAACATGGATCATAGACCTAAATGTAGAACTATAAAACTCACTGAAAAAAGCATAAGAGTAAATCTTTGCGACTGTGGGTTAGGAAAAGACTTCTTAGGTGTGACACCTAAACCACAAGCCACCAAAGAAGAAAAAGATAAATTGGACTTCATCAAAATTACAACCTTTTATACTTCAAAGGATACTGTCAATAAATTGAAAAAGACAACTCACGGAATGAGAGAAAATACTCACAAATCATAGATCTGATAAGGGACTTGCATCTGGAATATATTTTAAAAACTTTTATGACACAATAATAAAATGACAATTAACCCAATTAAAAATGGACAAAAGACCTGTATGAAAAGACATCTCTCAAAAGAAGATAGATATAAAGCCAATAAGCACATGAAAAGATGCTCAACATCATTAGCCATTAGAAAAGTGCAGTCAGAACTACAATGGGATACCACTTTATACCCACTAGAATGGCTATAATTTTTTTTAAAAGGGTGGATAATAACAACTATTGGCAAAGATGTGGACAAAACGAAACATTCATATATTGCTGGTTGGAATGTAAAATAGTGCAAGACTTTGAAAAACTTTTTGGCAATTCTTTAAAAAGTTCCGTACAGAACTATTATGTGATTCAACAATTCTACTCCTAACATACACCCACGAGAAATAAAAACATGTCCACATAAAAATTTATACATGAATATTCATAGCAGCCTTATTTATAATAGTCAAAAAGTAGAAACAACCCAAATGTTCATAAACTAATAAATGAATAAACAAAATGTAATATGTCCATAAAATGGAGCATTATTTAGTAATAAAAGGAAATGAAGCATTCATACATGCAGCCTCATGGATAAACCTTGAAAAATATTCTAAGGTTTGTTATGTTGGTTGCACAACTCTTTGAATATGCTACAAATCATTTAAGTGTACTCTTTAAATTAGTGGATTTTATGATATGCGAAGTGTATCTCAATCAAGCTGTTAGAAAAATGTAAATGGACAGCCACCGATCACAGAAAAATGTAAATGGACAGCCACAGATCACAAAACATCTTGGAAAGCCTCCAACAAGAAAAACAGAAATAAACACAAATAATAAAAGTGAATTTGGGGGAAAAAGGAGCACTGCAGGAAATAGAAGAAAAGGTCACCTAAAACATTTTGTTAGTATTCTTAGAGAGATAAGAATCTGTAAAACAAAACCATGATGTTATCAGGAGATAAAAGAACAAGAAAGAGGCCAAAAAGACAAAGAGCTATAAACCAACAGAGATACGATAACAAAATTACAGGATCAACTCAGGAATTTCAGCAGTAAGATTTCTAGAAAGAAAAAGTAGAGAAAGTGAAGAAAGATAAAACAGAAATAGCCAGAAAAATTCCTATGACAAGAGGACATGACCTTCTAGATTGAAAATCTTCATGAAACACTGAATAATAAACTTTTAAAGATTTATTTTAAGACATCTTGAAATTTAAGAATACCCAAAATAAAATTCTTAGAGATTTTTTAAACCGTAAGTATATATAATCAGCATGACATCAGACTTTCCAGTGTAGCACCGTAAGATATAAGACAATAAATTAATGTTTATATAATTCTGAGAAGAAAAAAAGTTAGGCTAAAATTTCTATACTCAGCCCAAGTATCAATCAAATATGAGAGTGAAAAATTCATATTTGATTGATAGGCTGAGTGTAGAAATTTTCAGACATACTGAAACTCAGAATAATAACCACCCATGCACCCTTTCTTAGGAAACTACTGGAGAATATGCTTTAAAAAAATGAGGAAATAAATCAAGAAAGTTTTGTGATCCAGGACACTGGAGGTACAACACAGGAAAACAGCAAATGGAAGGATCATGATGGTAGCTCTACTCACGACTAGAAATTAATTCATGTCACTTGGAGCAGAAGAAAAGAAAACTCAAGGCTGGAGATTCATTGGGGATGTGAGGGAATGAAATCAATACATATCTAATGTGATAATTTAATAGGTATTTGACAAATCTCAGGAGGCAGTTGGATAGACACATGAGAAATTACCAAAAAATTGAAGGAAACTGAAGAGGTATACTAGAAAGAAAACATTTCAAACTTCAATGCTTGACTCAACAGTGGTCCATGTTGCAGGTCTATAGCAATATGCACATGGACCAATAATTTAATTTTAGAAATTATGATATAGCTGAATTGGGAGAATGGGGCAAGGGGAAATGGTTAAGAAATGTGAGATTTGTAAGACAGTTAAATAATTTCAATAATAAACAATGGCTAAAGTTGAAAAAAAATCAAGATAGAGGAATTATATTTTTAAAGCATGATGATGATAAAACCCAGAAGAAACAAAGAAACTGAAATGGGGAGATGTGGATTAACCAACTGCTGTTTTTTAATACAAGTGTTTCAATACTACTTGGATTTTTTTTAAATCATGGGATGCAATAATTTGGATAAACTGTTTTTTTAATCCATTAAGGGATCATAGCACTGAAAAAACACTGTGTGATCGCACATGTCCACCCTCATCTTTGAAACCCAGCACACAAGTGCAGCCCAGGACAGGAACACTTTTAATAGATGGGAATTGGATTAAGAGGACATCAGGAAGGGCTAAGCTGGGGAAAGGGGGACAGCCTGATGAGGTGTGTAATTAAATGACACTCAGGGGCTGGCTGGATGGGAACCAAAATTCTCTCCCTTCAAGGAAGTAACCAGGCTATGAACCGACCCAGGAGAGACTGGAGAAGGTGTATGGGTGTCTTGATTTTTCCGCTGTGTTTCTGTATAATTTAGAAAAAATAAATAAAGAAAAAGAAAGCTGTCCTGTCAAAAAAAAAAGAAAAAAGAAAAGAAAAAACACTGTGTGATATAGACATAGGCTGTCAGAAAGTTTGTCAGAGTATAGAAAAGATATATTTCTTTTTTTATGAAGACCACCACCGAACTAAAAATGAAACTGAAATAGTGTAAGTTTTAACTGTGAGCCATCTTGGAACAAATCATTAACCACAGGATCTGTAATTTATAGACCTTTCATAGACTGCCATCTGAGGACAGTAGTTCTATCTTTGCAAGCAAGACATTCCATGAGAAATAAGAATCCTCTTAATACTGACTCTCTGAGTATGTTTTATAACTAAGAAAAGGCTTCCCATAAATAACCAATGTATGTTGTAGAGATGCCCAGGAAAAAAGAGAGGAAGGCAAATGTTTATGTGCTAATCTCAAACCCTAGAGCTGCCAGGTAGAAAGGTGAGCAAGACAGAGTGCAGAGTAGTCTGGGCCAGTTCCTTCTGGAAAATCAACTGAGAGTGTTGCCTTGGGCCATGTAGTAAAGATAGCAAGACATCAATACAGAGACTGGCCTCATCTCCTCTGAATCTTGCATGGCCACTATCTGAAGATCAATAGAATTTCCTCTTCTAACCAAATGTGTGGGACCACCTACAACAACAATCATGTTCCATATTTTCTTTCCATGCCTTCATCATAAATTTCAGCATATAAACAATCAACCCTTCTACAAAATGAGGAATTCTGTAGTACAAACCCCATGCAGCTAAGCAGAGCATAGGGTAGCCAATAATCTGTCTTTCAGGTGATCTAATACTTTCATCTGGCTCTGCCACAAGCTATATGTAGGCCAGCTCCAGGAGCTCTAGAACTTGAAGATGCCACATCCATTCTGCTTTAGCCAAGGAGCTGCTCCTAGACTAGGAGGGGAGCTGTTCTTGTTCCTCCTGCCCTGTCTCCTGGATGCCACTCTTTGAAGACACCTATCTACCCTAGTCAGGGTCATATCTCATCATTCTCAGGGTTCCCTGTGTTCTTAGTCTCATTCACTTATTAACCTCTTTTTGTCAGAAGAATAAGCTTCCTACTTTCTGTGGCTCCTGGGTTCTCCCATCAGAAGCCCTCTGTTTACTGCCTTACTAATACATGTCAAAACTCTTATATCCATACAACCTTGTAGTATGGCTCTGGTCTCAGGTAGAAAGAAAGGGGCATAACTGTATCATGCATGTAATTATCCAGCTAAACAGGGCATATGGTTGTTCGAAATCTAGCATAGAAGACATAATTAAGAATTTTTTAAAAGTATACCTGGTTAGGATTGTGAATTGTATTCCCATGCACTCACTTCACCAGATATTTACCAAGGGCATTTTTATATGAAGATTTCATGTGTTGTAAATCAAATAAGGCCCATAACGTCAATGAATTTATAAAGTGTAGGAGAGATTGGACAAGGAAGAAAGATTAAAACAATAGAAAAAGAGTTAAGGTAAGCAGCATAAGAGAAGTCCTAAGTGTGGAGGTTTGCAGAGGAATAAATTATATCTGGCTGGAGAAGGTATGTACAGAGTTCATTAAATAATTTCATTCAGCATTTATGAAGCATCTGCTGTGTGCTGCACTAGGTACTATATTAGGGTCTGAGGAAACCAAGAGCATAAAGACAAAGTTATGCTCCAAGGATGAAAAAGCCCTGGAAGATCAACAATGAGGAGGTAATTTATTCTCCTGGAAGTGGGAGTAAGGGTGAAACTGTCAGGTAAAGCTTCATATAGGATATTGGTTTTTGAACTCAGACCTAGAAGACAAGTGGAGTACTGACTGGCAGAAATGCTGAGATAGAGCACTGTAGGTATATGTAACAGCAGGAGCAAATGAGCAATAGCAGGGAAAATAAACTATAATAAAGACTATTCCAAATTATCTAGAGTACTGGATGTTTGTGGCAAATAGGGGCAAAGCTGCAAAGATAGAGGACAGAATGTGGAGAAGCAGTATGAACGGAGCACCTATTTAGCTGTGTTGGAAAATAAGGAGCCAATGCAAAAATTATTTGTTTAATTTAGTGATCAGCATAGTGTTTTGAAAAGATAAGCCTGGAATCAGTATATAGAGGATGCTTCAAAGTGAGAATGGAAAGGAGGCTGTTTCTTGTTTCAGGGGTGAAGTAATGAAAGTCTGAACTAGCTAGTGCCATTAGGAAGGGAAAGATGGGCGTAAGCATTGAAGAAGCTACATCTACTTACATTGGTTGAAGTTGGGGAGAGTTGGAGAAGTGGAAATCTCTCAATCAGGGTGGTCCTGGAGCCTTAGCAAATCATGCCAGGCCTTTTTCTTACAGATGCAAGGAATTAGGCAAGACTTGGGCTTGAAAAACAAATTGTATTTTATGACTGTAGATGCAGAACATAATGTTATGTGTGCTTGCAAGCACATGCACATGCCACACACAGATCATCATAAATTATACTCTTGGAACATAGTTGTTTTGGTATCAGGCACACATAACACTGTTGGCTTTCATCCAGATACTGGCAAAAATCTCTCTAAGGGATCACTGGATATCAGTGGCCTTTACTGCCTTCTGGGAGACTGAAGAACTCGGTTACAAACACAGGTTATGGAGACATAGAGCAGTTCAAACCCAAGATCGGTCATTTATAAGTAACTGCATAATTTTAGGCAAATTATTTACCCTCTCTTCTCTTGATTTCTACACTAATAATATGGGGATACTAATACCAAACACACTGACTTTTATGAGAATTAAATGAGCTATTACATGTGAACTGCTTAGAATAGAATAATACCCAGCACATAGCAGGTGCTCAGTAAATGCAGGGGATTATTACGTTGTTATGGGTATTTTGTGGTAGAAAAGTCAATGCTGAATGCTTAGCAACTGGCATATATTTTTAGGGAGAAGAGCAGAACAAGTTTCCATAGAGAAAAATAATGTCACTTCCTTTAAAAAATGTCAGTCGAAGATTGAAACTTTTTTGTGTGATTAACAGCTCATTTCCTATGATTCTGGTGCAGTAATTCACACTCAAAACTGTAGACAAGTGTAGAGAGACTTTGTGAAAACTTCCATTGACTAAGGTAGCCTTAAGATCTGAAGGATACTTTGGCCTTTGGAAGTGGCACTATACACATGTCTAGTCAGCTATGATCTGCTTTGCATAGTTATCAAACACATCATTAAGTACATTATTTCATTTATTTTAATATGCTGGACAAAATGTAGCAACAATGAAAAATGTGCTTAATGCAAACTGGGAAGACTCGTTCATTTTATACTGATTCATGAAGCCGTATTGGTTTGGTAGTTTTGTGATTACAGAACACCATAATTCTGAACCAGATTCCCATCTTGTATGGCTCTGTTAGAGGTTTTGCCTGCAGGGTGTTCTCTGGCCCTCTTTCTGAATGTGTCTCCCTCTTTCTTTATTTCTGTCTTTTCATCAGTGATGCTCTGGGCTTTGGAAGCAGGCCAGAATGCCCCGAATCTTGCAATGAATGATGCTGCAAAAATTGCTAACATACCAAAATCAAGCATATTCCACAACTCAAACAAATATTCCTTGGGGCCTTCAGTCCAAATTTCTTTACATTCAGCCCATATCATGCCTCTGTGCTCATTAAATCTGTTTTTCTCTAGCAGAGGCAGGTTAACCATGAAACTGAAGCTTCAAGATGACTTTACTTGCCCAGGCTCCTTCTAAGTCCTCACTTTCTCTTCTTTTTCTCTAAATAGAGCCCTCTGAATAAACAAGCCTCAGTTTCCACTGGGTCTTACCCCATGCCTAACCCTCTTCATAATAAATGCCTTAAGAAATTCAAGTAAGCAGAATGTTTGCTTTCACTTTGTCCCATTGTTACCCTGGTTCTTCCGAGCACTCAGCTTTCCCACCAACCTTCTTTCAGTCGTCTTCGGGTGTCCTTTGACAATGCATCCTCTGCTTTTACACGCTCTAGCATTCCTTCACTGGGGTTTTTGTCGCCCCACACTGGGCAGCCAGGAATGTTGGGGTGATGGGGCCGAACACCAGGTTGTGGGAGCAACGAAGTCCGGCGGAGTCAAAGGAATGAGAAAGGACAGTTTGAGAGAGAAAGTGGGTCCAGGGGGCCAACACTAAGTATGGAGGCTGCGAAGCCCCTGAGCTCTGGAAGCCCAGACTATTTATTGGTGATCAAACAAAGAAACAGGGGGTGAGAATGTGGGGGTCAAAAGGGCAAGCACATGATCTACAGCTGTGACGGTTTAGCATTTCCTTTGCGGCATATGGAACATGTTCTCCTACTTCAGATAAGCAGGTTCTTTTAACTCAAGATACAATTGATCCTGGGAGAGCAAGGAGCAAGGAGCCAGCAAGTCTAGACACAGTCCAGAGCCATGAGCCCTGGATTCTATTCAAGCCATGAGGGGTTTTATGCCCTGGGCTTAGATTATGGGTAGCCTTCCACCCTTTAGCACAGAGCTTGGTGTTCCAAAGGCCACGAGGGGTTTTAGGCCCTGTACCCCAGACATGTTCCAAGACTCTTTTACATTATGTCAGACATGCAAGCCCTGCCTCAGCTTCTCCCAACACTCAGCTTTTCCCAACAGAGAGATGAGGATGGAACCCCAGAGAATATTAATATTAAGGGATTTTCAAAGAACTAGTGAATGAGGCTGAGATGGAGTAGCAGAGGCAGGAAGAAGCAGAGAGGACAACCAGCAGAGTGTGGGTCACAAAGCACACAAGTCTTACATCAGTTTTATGTCTCTTCCAACCTTGAATTATGAGAAGTTATAAAAAGAAATAAATCCTAAAAAAATTGAAACTGGCAACTGAACTATGAATTAAAGATTTAAAAAAACCATTTTCACTGATTTAAGTATTGATGGGGATGGATTGGGAAGTAAGATGGCTGCTAAGATTCCTGCTCAGTGGTGCACTTACCCTTTATAATCACCTCCCCTTGAGTGTGGTGGGACATGTGAAGAAGATGGGTCTTACTTCCACAATGCCATTAAGTTGTTTTTGATAAAATATTTTTGGGGATAATAGCTGTCTATTTTTTAATTTTTATGGATACATAATAAATAATTGTAGTATTTATGGGATACATGTAATATTTTGATACAAGCATACAATGTGTAGGGGTCAAATCGGGGTAATTGGGATATCTATCAGTTTAAACACTTCTCATTTCTTACTGTTAGAAACATTCTAATTCCATGCTTCTAGTTATTTTGAAATACCCAATAAATTATTGTTAAGTACATTGCCCTATTCTGCTACCAAACACAAGATCTTATTCCTTCTGTCTGTATTTTTGTACCCACTAACCAACCCCTCCCCTCCTACACCCAACTACTCTTCCCAGTCTCTGGTAACCATCATTCTTCTCTCTACATCCATGAAATCAACCTTTTTAGCTACCACGTATGAGTGAGAACATGCAATATTTGTCTTTCTATGCCTGGCAACAATTAAGTCTATTGTCAATGAATGTTACGTATGATTTATACAAATGGGTAAACAATTTTTATAGAGAAAAAATCTTGAGGTATAGTATACAATTATCCTGATTTATAATATAACAAGAATAACAAGTGAAAAGATTCAGTAAGTCTGGAGTAGGGTGTAGAGAGCTGCACTGCTATAACACTTTATAAGTAAGTCTTATGTGCATCCCCAATTGAGAACTCCTAGACTAGAAATACTACATTAAAACTAAAAGAGTAAGGTTTCACCCAAGTAAAATTTAAAATAATTACTAATATTATTACTGATAATACAGTGGTTGCCTGAAATCATCAGCTCATTAGACAGGTAAAGCACTACCAGGATTCATAAGTATAGGAAAACCTGACACAATTATTTCTTAGAGTTTTTATCAGTGTTATTCCTGAGGGTTAAAATATATTGTGGACAGTGAAATTATTGACAAATACCAGGGGTTCACCATAAAACATACAATTTCTGATAAATTCATATTAATAAAATTTTACCTATACAATGTTAGCACAGGGATGGCTAAATGTCTCTTTTGATTTGACAAATTTTCCCATGCAACTCATCAAACAAATCTAGTTAATTTCCAGCATCTCTCTTTTTATAAAGTAAAAGAAACAATATTTGTAATTTTCTAGGGGCTATCTGGGAAATCTCAAAGACAGTTTTAGGTATAAAAGATGGCTTGAACATTTTGTGGGCTTTTTTGTTTTCTATATTTAGGATCCCATTTTTAGCAAGTTAAAAAATTTTTAAATGCCAGAGGAAATTTGGACAGTTGGTTAAGATAAAATCATAGGTGTCTTAGAAACAATACTTGGTTGTCTATTTGATCACAGCAACAATAAAATGTATATAAAAAATAAACATGGATGGTAACAAAATTGAGAACCTTAGCTCTTTCAAAAGTAAGACCGAGGACAGAGCAGATTGGCCAGTAGAAGTCTCCACAGCTCATCCTCGCAGCAGAAATACCACATTTGACAACTATCTACACACAAAAAAAGCTTCATAGGAAGAAAAAATCAGGTGAGCAATCACAGTACCTGGTTTTAAACTTCCTATCACTGAAAGAGGCACTAAATAGGGTAGGAAAGACAGTCTTAAATTGCCTAAATTACCCCTCCCCTCTCCCCCTGCAGCAGTCTTACAGCACGGAGAGGAGAATCTGTGCACTTGGGGGATGGAGAGTGCAGTGACTGTGGGACTTTGCATTGGAAATCAGTGACGCCAACACCAGGCAGGACTCAGCCAATGCCCACAGAGGGAGCATTTAGACCAGTCATAGCCAGAGGGGAATCATCCATCCCAGGGGTTAGAACTTGAGTTTTGACAGGCCTCCCCACCATGGGCTACAGTGCTCTGGAGTTCTAAATAAAGTTCTAAATAAAGTTGAAAGGCTGTCTAGGCCACTAGACCTAGTGCTGTGCTAGGTTCAGAGCCAGTGGAGTTGGAGGGCACTCAACCTAGTGAGACACAAGCCAGGGTGGCTAAGGGAGCACCTGCATCATTGCTCCCCCAACCCCAGGCAGCACAACTTGCAGCTCTTAAAGAAACTCCTTCTTTCTGCTTGAGGAGAGGAGAAGGAAAAGAAAAGAGGACTTTGTTTTGCAACTTTGATACCAGCTCAGTCACGGCAGGAAAAGACACCAGTCAGAGTCGTGATAGCCCCACTAGAGGACCAAGCTCCCAGATGACATTTCTCGGCATATCCTGAGCTGGGAGGGAACCCACTATCTTGAAAAGAAGAAAAAAGTCCTGGCAGGATTCATTACCTGCTGACTAAACAGCCCTTCAGCTCTGAATAATCAGCAGTGATAACCAGGTAGTACATGCTGTGGACCTTGGGTGAGACTCTGAGACATGCTGGTTTCAGGTGTGACCTAGCGTATTCACAGCTCTAGTGACTACAGGGAGAGACTCTTTCTGCTTGAGAAAAGTATGAACTCAGCCACAGTGGGGAAGAGCACCAAGTGGGCTCTTGGGGTCCCCAATTCCAGGCCTTGGCCCTTTTATGGCATTTCTGGACATACCCTGCACCAGAGGAAGGCACACTTCCCTGAAGGATGAGTCACAGGCCTGGCAACATTCATCACAATATGACAGAATAGCCCTTGGGCCCTAAGTGAACATCGGCAGTACCCTGGAAGTACTCCCTGTGGGCCTGAGGTGGTGGTGCACACAGGGAAACATTCCTCTGCCTGGGGTAAGGGTAGGGCAGAGTGGAAAGGACTTTGTCTCATAGTTTCAGTGCCAGTTTAGCTGCAGTAATAATAGAGCACCAGGTAGGTTTCCAAAGTTTCCAGCTCCAGGCTGGCTCCAAGATGGCATCTCTGAATCCACCCAAGACTCGAGGGAACTTACTGTCACCCCAAAGAGAAGAACACAATTCTGGCTGCTCCACCACCTGCTGAGTGTAGCACCCTAGGGCCTTAAATGAACATAGGTGGTAGCAAAGTAGTGGTTTCACAGCCCCTTGGGTGAGACCTAGTGCTGTATTGGCTTCGGGTCTGACTCAGCACAGTCCCACTGGTAGTGGCTACAGTGGTGCTTGTGTCACACATCCCCCAGCTCCATGCAGCCCAGCACAGAAAGACTTTATCTGTGTGAGAGAGGTAAGGAAAGAGAACAAGAGTCTCTGCCTTGTAATTTAGAGAATCCTTCTAGATCTTACCCAAGACCACAAAGCTGGTACCTCTACGAGTCTGCAAGAACCACAGCATTACTGGGCTTGGGGTGACCCCTAAAGCGGATATGGCTGCAGTAACCAATAGCTTAGATCACAACACCCAAATCCCTTCGAATACCTGAAAAGCTTTCCCAAGAGGTATGAGTACAAACAAGCCCAGACTGAGAAGAGTGCAATAAATACCTAACTCTTCAATGCCCAGACACTGACAAACATTCAAAAGCATCAAGAACATACAGGAAAACATGACCTCACAAAATGAATTAAATAAGCCACCAGGGGCCAGTCCTGAAGAAACAGATATGTGACCTTTTAGATAGAATTTAAAATATCTGTTTTGAGGAAACTCAAAGAAATTCAAGATAACATGGAGAAGGAATTCAGAATCCTGTAAGATAAATTCAATAAAGATATTAAATTGTTTAAAATAATCAAGCAGGAATTCTGGAGTTAAAAATGCAATTGGCATACTGAAGAATGCATCAGAGTCTCTCGAAGAACTGATCAAGCAGAAGAAAGAGTTAGTGAGCTTGAAGATAGGCTATTCAAAAATACACAGAGGAAACAAAAGAAAAAAGAATAAAGAATGCAGCACAACTACAAGATCTGGAAAGTAGCCTCAAAAGTGGAAATCTAAGAGTTATTGGCCTTAAATAGAAAGTAAAGAGAGAGCTAGAGGTAGAAAGTTTATTCAAATAACAGAGAACTTCCCAAAACTAGAGAAAGATATCAATATCCAAATATGAGAAGGTTATAGAATGCCAACCAGATTTAACCTCAAGAAGACTATCTCAAGGCATTTAGTAATCAAACTCCCAAAGATCAAGGATAAAGAAAAGATCCTAAAAGCAGGAAGAGAAAAGAAACAAATAACACACAATGGAGCTCCAAAACACCTGGCAGCAGACTTTTCAGTGGAAACTTTTCAGGGCAGGAGAGAGTGGCATGACATACTTAAAGTGCTGAAGGAAAAACACTTTTATCCTAGAATAGTTTATCCAGTGAAAGTAGCCTTAAACATGAGGAGAGATAAAGACCTCCAGACAAACAAAAGCTGAGGAATTTCATCAACACAAGACCTGTACTATAAGAAATGCTGAAGAGATTTATTTAATTTGAATGAAAAAGATGATAACGAGCAACAAGAAATCATCTGAAGGTACAAAACTCACTAGTAATAGTATAAAGGAAAACCTAAAATATTATAACACTGTAATTGTGGTATGTATACTACTCATATCTTAAGTAGAAAGGTGAAAAAAAAATGAACCCATTAAAATAATAACTACAACAACTTCAAGAAACAGAAATATAAATAGAATAAGATATAAATAGAAACAACAAAAAGGTAAAAAGCAGAAAGGTGAAATTAAAGTGTTGAATTGTATTAGTTTTCTTTTTGCTTATTTGTTACTTTGTTTATGCAATCACTGTGAAGTTGTCATCAGTTTAAAATAATGGGTTATAGATATTATTTCCAAGTCTCATGGTAAGCTCAAATCTAAAAACATACAACAGATACACGAAAAATAAAAAGCAAGAAATTAAAACATACCACCAGAGAAAATCACCTTCACTAAAAGGAAGGCAGGAAGGAAGGAAAGAGGAAAGAGAAGACCATAAGGCAACCAGAAAACAAATAACAAAATGGCCAGGAGTAAGTCCTTACTTATCAATAATAACATTAAATGTAAATGGACTAAACTCTCCAATCAAATGGCATGCAGTGGCTAAATAAATTTAGAAAACAAGACCCAGTGATCTGTTACCAGCAATAAACACATGTCACCTGTAAAGACACACAAAAACTGAAAATAAAGGGATGGAAAAAGATGTTCCATGCCAGAGGAAACCCACAAAGAGCAGGAATAGCTATACTTATATTAGAAAAATAGAGTTTAAGACAAAATCTCTAAAAAGAGACAAAGAAGATCATTACATAATGATAAAGGGATTAATTCAGCAAGAGGATATAACAATTATAAACATATATGCACCCAACACAGGAGCACTCAGATATATAAAACAAATGTTATTAGAGCTAAAGAGAGAGAGAGACCCCGATAAATTAATAACTGGCGACTTCGACACCCTACTTTCAGCATTGAGCAAATCATTCAGACAGAAAATGAACAAAGAAACATCAAGTTTAATCTGCATTATAGACCAAATGAACCTAATAGATATTATAGAATATTTCATCCAATGGCTGCAAAATACACATTCTTCTCCTCAACACATGGATCATTCTCAAGGACAGACCATATGGGAAGCCAGAAAACAAGTATTTAAACATTCTTTAAAAATTGAAATAATATCAAATATTTTCTCTGACCCTAATGGAATAAAAGTAGAAATTAATAAGAAGAATTTTGGAAAATAAACAATATGCTCCTGAGTGACCAGTGAGTCACTGAAGAGATTAAGAAGGAAACTGAAAATTTTCTTGAAACAAATGATAATGGAAACACAAAGTACCAAAACCTATTGGATAGGATATAGTGAAAGCAATGCTAAGAAGTGAGTATATAGCTATAAGTACCAACATCAAAAAAAAAGAAAAACTTCAAATAAACAACTTAATGATGCTTCTTAAAGAAACAGAAAAGCAAGAGTAAACCAAACCCAAAGTTAGTAGAGGAAAAGAAATAATAAAAGTCAAGGCAAAAATAACATGAAATTAAAACAAAGAAAACAATACAAAAGATCAGTGGAGTGAAAAGATGGTTTTTTGAAAAAGTAAATAAATTTGACAAACCTCTAGCCAGACAAAAAAAAAGAGAGAAGACCAAAATTAAAAAAAAAAACAGACATAAAAAGGGAGACATTACCATTAGATACCACAGAAATTTGAAAGATCATTAGAGGCTACTATGAGCAGCTATATACCAATAAATTGGAAAACCTAGAAGAAATGAATAAACTCTTAGACACATACAACCTACCAAGATTTAACCATGAAGAAATCCAAAGCCTGAACAGACCAATAACAAGTAACAAAATCAAAGCCATAATAAAAAGTTTCCCAGCAAGGAAAAAGTCCAGGCCTGATGGCTTCACTACTGAATATTAACAAACATTTAAGTAAGAAGTAATATCAATCCTACTCAAACTACTCTGAAAAATAGAAGTGGAGGGAATACTTCCAAACTCATCCTATGAGGCCAGTATTAACTTCATACAAAAACCAGACAAAAATACATGAAACAAAGAACACTACAGGCCAACATCTCTGGTAAACACTGATGCAAAATTCCTCAACAAAATACTAACAAACCAAATTCAACAACGCACTAAAAAGATCATTCATCATGGCCAACTGAGATTTATGCCAGAGATGCATGGATGGTTCAATGTATACTAGTTAATCAATGTGATACACCATAACAACAGAATGAAAAACAGATCATTCAACTGATGCTGAAACAGCATTTGATAAAATTCAACATCACTTCATGATAAAAACCCTCAAAAAACTGGGGATAGAAGGAACATACCTCAACATAATAAAAGCCATATATGACAGATCCACAGCTAGTATCATAATGAGGAAAAACTAAAAGCCTTTCCTCTAAGATCTGCAACACTACAAGGATGCCTACTTGTCATCACTGTTATTCAATATAGTGCTGAAAGTCCTAGCCAGAGCCATTGGACAAGAGAAAGAAATAAAAGGCATCCAAATTGGAAAGAAAGAAGTCAAATTTCCCTTGTTTGCAGATAATATGATCTTATATTTGGAAAAACCTAAAGACTCCACCAAAAAACTATTAGAACTGATAAATTCAGTAAAGTTGCAGGATTCAAAATTAAAATACAAAAATCAGTCGCATTTTTATATGCCAAAGCAAACAATCTGAAAAAGAAATCAAGAAAGTAATCCCTTCTAAAATAGCTACAAATAAAACTAAATACCCAGGAAGTAACTTAACCCAAGAAGTGAAAGATCTTTACAATGAAAACTAAAATATTGGTGAAAGAAATTGAAGAAGACATAAAAAATTGAAAGGTATTCCGTATTCGTGAATTGGAAAAATCAATATTGTTAAAATGTCTATTCTACTCAAAGCAATCAATGGATTCAATGCAATCCCTATCAAAATACCAATGACATCCTTCACAGAAACAGAAAAAAATCCTAAAATTTATATGAAATAATGAAAGACCCAGAATAGCCAAAGTTATGAGCAAAAAGAACAACAGTCTTTGTTTTGGAGGAATCATTACCTGACTTAAAGTTATACTAAAGAGCTACAGTAACCAAAACAGCATGGTACTAGCATAAAAACAGACACATAGATGAATGGAACAGAATAGAGAACTCAGAAACAAATCCATGCATCTACAGTGAACTATTTTTTGACAAAGTTGCCAAAAACATTCACTGGGGCAAGAACAGTCTCATCAATAAATGGTGCTGGGAAAACTGAATATCCCTATGTAGAAGAATGAAACTAGACCACCATCTCCTACCATACACAAAAATCAAGTCCAAATGGACTAAAGACTTAAATCTAAGTCCTCACACTATGAAACTACTGCAAGAAAACTTAGGGGAAACTCCCCAGGACATTGGTCTGGGCAAAGATTTTTTCAGTGATACCTCACAAGCACAGGCAACCAAAGCAAAAAAAAAAAAAAAATGGGATCACATGAAGTTAAAAAGCTTCTGCACAGCAGAGGAAACAATCAACAAAGTGAAGAGACAATCACAGAATCGGTGAAAATATTTGCAAACTATCTGTCTGACAAGAGATTAATAACCAGAATATATAAGGAGCTCAAACAACTCAGTAGGAAAAAAAATCTAATAATCCAATTTAAAAATGGGCTAAAAATCTGAATAGACATTTTTCAAAAGAAGACATGCAAATGGCAAACAGGTACATGGAAAGATAATCAATATCATTGATCATCAGAGAAATGCAGACCAAAACTACATTGAAATATCATCTCTCCCCAGATAAAAAGGTTTATTATCCAAAAGGCAGGCAATAGCAAATGCCAGCAAGGATGTGAAGAAACAGTGTACCCTTGCACGCTGTTGATAGAAATGTAAATTAGTACAGCCACTGAGGAGAACAGTTTAAAGGTTCTTCAGAATACTAAGAATAGAACTACCATATGATCCAGCTATCCCACAACTAGCTATATACCCAAAAGCAAGCAAATCAAAGCAATATCGAAGAGATATCTGCACTCCCATGTTTATTGCAGCTCTATTCACAATAGCCAAGATTTGAAAGCAGCCTAAGTGTCCATCAACAGATGAATAAAGAAAATGTGGTGCATATACACAATGGAGTACTATTCAGTCAAAAAAGAATGAGATCTGTCATTTGCAACGACATGGATGAAGCTGGAGGTCATTATGTTACATGAAATAAGCCAGGCACAGAAAGACAAACTTCATATGTTCTCACTTATTTGTGGGAGCTAAAAATTAAGACAATTGAACTCATGGAGGTAGAGAGTAGAATGATGGTTACCAGAGCTGATGGTGTTATGGGGAGATAAGAAGTGAGGATGGTTAATGGGTACAAAAAAATAGATAGACTAAATATGATGTAGTAGTTCATAGCACAACAGGGTCACTAATAGTCAATAATAATTTAGTTGTATATTTAAAATTAACTAGAGATATAATTGGATTGTTTGTAACACAAAGGATAAATGCTTGAGGTGATAGATGCCCCATTTACCCTGATGTGATTGTTACACCTCATATGCTTGTATCAAAATATCCCATATACCCCATAAATATATACATCTACTATGTACCCACAAAAATTAAAAATTAAAAAGGACTGAGGAACTTTTGTTCTTTTCCTTGCCTCCCCACAAATAATTAAGGATTCAGATAGGAGGAGACTGTTGGGAGGATGCGTCAGAGGACAGAAAACCAAGAACAGTTTGGGGCATAAGGAAGAAGACAGATGACCACAAAGGCAAGCAGTCTGGGCAGTGACCCAGCATGACATGGATATGAGGCTGAGTAGGATTAATGAAACACAAAGTTCCAAATAGAACTCTGGTGTCACGTTCCTCTGGTACAAGATCCAACTGTGGAATCAGGGTGTCAGATATTTGAGGACCTGGATAGTTGGAGCCAACTCACAGCATTCTTGAAATGGATCATAATTGAGAGAGGTTGTGTTATTAATTCTTAATATGTTTATATGAGAAAACTTAATTCACAATTTCCTAAAAAAATTTCTTAGGACCATTTATATCTATTAAATTTTGTCCCAACTTACACCATTTGTTTTTAGTAATACATGTTTGTTTATTTTAGTAGAAATTTCTGAGGATTTGTTTGTGTTATTGATCTTTTTTATCTGTTCTGGTTGAATTAAATATGTAATAGAAGCGAGAAAAATTATTTATGTTAGATGAGTACTCTACGAGAAGAAAGCATACATCTTTAGGTTATGAATAAACCCTTTGTAGAGTATCAATCTGATAATCTTAGATAGAAAATGTGATTTTGGCTCTTAAACTCAGCAAATCAGGCTGCAACTGTACCCTGCCAAAACATCAAGAACAAAATAAAAAAAAGAGAATCATCACTGAATGTTTCCATAAATTGGGATATTCAGCATTATGTGTTTGAAACATCTGCACAAGTAATGGACTTTTTCATGTGGATATTTTGGCATTATGACATCAACAGCCTTGGAATCCTTTCTTCTCCAGGGCTAGTAAGCAAATACACACACACACACACACACACACACATGCACGAATGATTCAGGGCTTGATGTGAGAAAGACAGTGGGGGCTGCAATCTCATTTCTTTTCTCACTGACTGCTATGATCTGAATGTTTGTGTCCCCACAATATTTATGTGTTAAAATAAACACTCCTAAGGTGATGGTATCAGGAAGTAGGGCCTTTGGTCATGAGATAAAAGCATTCATGAATGTGCTTAGTGCCCTTATGATAGAGGCTCCCAAGAGATCACTCACCCTTCTGCCCTGTAGGACACAGTGAAAGGATGACTATCTAAGAAGCAGACCCTCTTCAGACACCACATATGCTGACACCTTAATCTAGAATAGGATTCCCAGCCACCACAACTGTGAGAAATAAATTTCTGTTGTTTATAAGCCACCCAGTCTGAAGCATTTTGTTATTGCCACCCATGCTAGAAAAAGCCTACATTGCCACAAACAGTTAAAGATAATTCTGAAAAAAAAAAAAGAGGAGAGTTGTAGAGAAGGTCTTAATCATTTTAGAGAATATCTAAGTAATCCTGAACAGAATTTGGCACAAATATGGATGGCAAAGTCCTTTCTGAGGAGGCCTTAGATGGAAATGAAGAACATGTTATTGGACAATGGAGGAAAGGCCACCCTTGCTCTAAAGAGGCAAAGGACTTGGCTGAATTGTGTTCATGTCCTAGTGTTTTATGAAAGGTAAAACTTGTGAATGATGCAACTGAATATTTGGATGAGGAAATGTCTAAGCAAAGTGTTGAGGGTGTGCCTTGCATTCTCTTGACCGTTTATAGTAAATGTAAGAAGAGAAAAAGGATGTAAGGATAAAATTGTTAAAAAGAAAAGTAGAACTTAAAGATCTGGAACATTGCCAGACTATTCATAGTGAAAAGAATAAAAGAGCTTATTCCAGAGAAAACACAAAGAGTGTAGCCAAATGACCAGGAAGATTAGTCAGTTATCTAAACAGAAGCCAGGACCTGTTGTTCAATAAATAGAAGAATGATCCTACAGGCAATTCAGAAATCCTCAGGCTGTTCCTCCCATTACAAGCCAAGAGTATAACAGCCCAGAGTCACTACAGAGAGCCTCTGTTGGGGCAATGCCCAGTGGAGCCATGGGTGCAGGGCTGCCCCTGCAACCCTAGACTGATAAAACCAATGGGAAGTGATTCCAGCACCAGAGAGCCTCAGGCATGTGACCCAAGGCACACAGCTGCTGAGGAGGTGAAGCCACCACTGAGAACTGCACGAGGGCAGGGCCCAGGCACAGAGCTGCTGCAGGGCTGCGGGTGCCCAAACCCTTGGGGCAGGGCTGCAGCTGGAGTGCATCCAGAAGGTGGGACCACAGCTTCAATGTATCTGGAAGGCAGAGCGTGACTCTAAGAAGATTATTATTGAGCCTTAAGGTTTGGAATTTGCTCAAGACTTATCACTCCTTCCTTCTTCCCTATCTTCCCTATTTCTCACTTTTGCAATGGGAATGTCTGTCCTGTGCTTGTCCTACCATTGTATTTTGGAAGCATATAATGTTTGATTTTATTTCACAGGTTCACGGCTGAAGAAAAATCTGCCTCAGGATCTATCATACCCTGAGGCTGTCTCACTCATATCTGATTTAGATGCTATTTAAATGAGACTTTGCACTTTTGACTTTTGAGTTGATGCTGGAATGAGTTAGGACTTTTGAAGCTCTTGGGATGGAATGAATGTATTTTGCATATGAGAAGGTCATGTATTTGGTGTGGGGGGACAAGGGGAAAAATGAGAATGCTAGGGTCTGAATGTTTATGTCTTCCCAAAGTTCATATGTTGATAACCTAGCCCCCAAGGTAATGGTATGAGGAGGTGGGCATTTAGAAAGTATTTAGTTCATGAAAGTGGAGCCCTCATGAATGGGATTAGTGCCCTATCAAAGAGGCACCAGAGAGATTGCTTGCCCATCTGCCGTGTGAGAACACAGTAAAAAGATGCCTTGGAATTGGACTCTTGCCAAACAATGAATCTGCCAGTGTCTTGATCTTGGACTTCCCAGCCTTCAGGACTAGAAATAAATTTCTGTTGTTTACAAGCCACCTAGTCTAGGATATTTTGTTATAGTGCCCCAAACCGACTAAGTCAACCATTAACTAACTTTTTCAGAAGTTAACCACAAACTAGATAAACCAATACACTTCCATGTTTCTCTAAATGAAAAAATACCCAAATCATCCAATTTCCTCCTCATCCTTTTTTTCACCTTCTTACTTTAATCCTCCCAATGATATGTTGGAAGATAGGAGGAGAAGAGAACTGGGAGTACACAAACATTGGAGAATTCCAAATGTAACATACTTGTCCACAATGGAAGAAGAGAACTTGGTGAGTATGACAGAGAATGTTAGGGCAAAGACCCCAAGGAGGGGAGAACTTAACATGTATACAACTGAAGATATATTTAATCATTTAATGTAAATCCATTTTAAGGTATCCCATTAGGAATATAGGAGGATTTCAAAAAAGCTATTTTCTTCTTTATGTGTATTCTCTTAGCTTATTTTCAAAAACAAAATTGAACCCTTCCAAGGCCCCATAGTAAGGAAAAAAATGTTACAGCAAAGAGGACACACAGGGGACCAGCACTGAACAAAGGTTTCAAAAAATACCTGGAAGACCAAGGAGGTTGGAAGCCCAATGACATTTAAATCAGAGGGAGGAAAGAGTAGTGAGTAGGGGCAGAAGCAACGAAGAGTGCAGAGAGCTCCTGCCAAACAGAACCACAGAGTCCTGCCTTGGACAGGTGCTGTGACTGCCCCGTCAGCAACCCGCATTCCCTTTCATTGCCCTGCCTCCACAGACAAGCACCTGGAGATATAACTGAAAAGGTAGGTTGGGGTAAATAACAGGACCTTGAAAGGAGATAAGCATGCATGGGTGAGAAATGCTTCAAAATGTTTGGTTGTAATGCCATATGTTCTCACTCATAAGTGGGAGTTAAACAATGAGAACACATGGACACAGGGAGGGGAACATCACACACCAGGGCCTGTCAGGGGGTGGGGGGCTACAGGGGGGATAGCATTAGGAGAAATACCTAATGTAGATGATGGGTTGATGGGCACAGCAAACCACCACAGCACATGTGTACCTATGTAACAAACCTTCGTGTTCTGCACATGTATCCCAGAACTTAAAGTATAATAAAAAACAAACAAACAAACAAAAATGTTTGGTTGTAAAGGGAAGAGCATACAACCGAGCTGGATAAAAATATGTAGCTGAAGGTGGGGTTTTTAAGGTGTGGTGATGATTGCTTTTAAAACAGGATGAACTTGAAGGTGTTCAAATGAAAAGTTGCCCATGGCAGGGAGCTTCCTAATCAGGGTTCCTGCTTTCAGACTTTTCCTTTCTCTGATTTGCCTTGGTTAATCTTAGCTACTTTTTTTTTCTAAAATTCAGCTCAAGGCACACTGGACTATCTTTTACAGCTCCCCAGTGTGTGTCCTCATCTTCTATTCTTACACCTCTACTAGTGCCCTTTCCAGTATTTTAAATTTTCTCTTCACATTTCTATTTCTGAAAATGGCAGTGAACTTTAGGCTGCATTCAAATACATCCTTCTCTTATATTTTCCTCGAGGACAAGTACTTGAACATAATTTCTTGTTTGTTTTTATTTCACACTCTTGCCATATAATAGACATTTAGTGAGCATCTGTTGATTCTTCCTTTGAAAAGGTCTTTTTCTAACACCATTTGTTGAATAGTCATCCACTTCCTCACTTCCCACTCATCACACTCTGGCTGCTGCACCCAACATACCACTGAGAATGCTGTTTGGAAGCTCTCCCACGAACTTGTTATTGCTAACCCAGAGAACACTTCTAAGGCCTGACCCTACATCAGATTTCAGCAAGACTTGACTCTCTAGGCCACCAGCTTCTCTTTGAACATTCTCTTCTCTTGATTTCAGTAACGTTTCATTTTTCTGGCTTTCCTCGTACCTCTCAGCTTCTTTTCAGTCCACTTTCCAGGATATTCTCCCGTTTCCTTCCCCTAAATATCAGACTCAGGGCTCCAGCCTAGCTTTCCTCCTTTTCTCACTCTGCCTGCTCTCCCTGGATTTGCTGTGCTCATCCACGTCCGTATTGTCAAGTCCATCTCTCTCTGCAGCTCAGATCTTCCTCCTTAGCACCAGACCAACAGACACAGCTGCCTTCCACACATGCTTTCATAAACATCACAATCACTATTTAAATTTAGCACACTCTAGATCTCAATTTATTAGAGAAAAATATATGTTTTTTTAGATAAATTTCTACCTTCATGTCTATCCCCCACTATAAAAGGAGATAAACTTTCATATATAAACAAATCAGGAAAGTAAATACAATAGAAAATATTTTTCAAATTAAGAATTTGATTACAAGGGATGTGAAAGACCTCTTCAAGGAGAACTACAAACCACTGCTCAAGGAAATAAAAGAGGATACAAACAAATGGAAGAACATTCCATGCTCATGGGTAGGAAGAATCAATATCATGAAAATGGCCATCCTTCCCAAGGTAATTTAAAGATTCAATGCCATCCCCATCAAGCTACCAATGACTTTCTTCACAGAATTGGAAAAAACTACTTTAAAGTTCATATGGAACCAAAAAAGAGCCCGCATCGCCAAGTCAATCCTAAGCCAAAAGAACAAAGCTGGAGGCATCACACTACCTGACTTCAAACTATACTACAAGGCTACAGTAACCAAAACAGCATGGTACTGGTACCAAAACAGAGATATAGATCAATGGAACAGAACAGAGCCCTCAGAAATAATGCCACATATCTACAACTATCTGATCTTTGACAAACCTGACAAAAATAAGAAATGGGGAAAGGATTCCCTATTTAATAAATGGTGCTGGGAAAACTGGCTAGCCATATGTAGAAAGCTGAAACTGGATCCCTTCCTTACACCTTATACAAAAATCAATTCAAGATGGATTAACGACTTAAATGTTAGACCTAAAACCATAAAAACCCTAGAGGAAAACCTAGGCATTACCATTCAGGACATAGGCATGGGCAAGGACTTCATGTCTAAAACACCAAAAGCAATGGCAACAAAAGCCAAAATTGACAAATGGGATCTAATTCAACTCAAGAGCTTCTGCACAGCAAAAGAAACTACCATCAGAGTGAACAGGCAACCTACAAAATGGGAGAAAATTTTCACAACCTACTCATCTGACAAAGGGCTAATATCCAGAATCTACAATGAACTCCAACAAATTTACAAGAAAAAAACAAACAACCCCATCAAAAAGTGGGCGAAGGACATGAACAGACACTTCTCAAAAGAAGACATTTATGCAGCCAAAAAACACATGAAAAAATGCTCACCATCACTGGCCATCAGAGAAATGCAAATCAAAACCACAATGAGATACCATCTCACACCAGTCAGAATGGCAATCATTAAAAAGTCAGGAAACAACAGGTGCTGGAGAGGATGTGGAGAAATACGAACACTTTTACACTGTTGGTGGGACTGTAAACTAGTTCAACCCTTGTGGAAGTCAGTGTGGCGATTCCTCAGGGATCTAGAACTAGAAATTCCATTCGACCCAGCCATCCCATTACTGGGTATATACCCAAAGGACTATAAATCATGCTGCTATAAAGACACATGCACACGTATGTTTATTGCGGCATTATTCACAATAGCAAAGACTTGGAACCAACCCAAATGTCCAACAATGATAGACTGGATTAAGAAAATGTGGCACATATACACCATGGAATACTATGCAGCCATAAAAAATGATGAGTTCACGTCCTTTGTAGGGACATGGATGAAATTGGAAATCATCATTCTCAGTAAACTATCGCAAGAACAAAAAACCAAACACCGCATATTCTCACTCATAGGTGGGAATTGAACAATGAGAACACATGGACACAGGAAGGGGAACATCACACTCTGGGGACTGTTGTGGGGTGGGGGGAGGGGGGAGGGATAGCATTGGGAGATATACCTAATGCTAGATGATGAGTTGGTGGGTGCAGCGCACCAGCATGGCACATGTATACATATGTAACTTACCTGCACATTGCGCACATGTACCATAAAACCTAAAGTATAATAATAATAATAATAAAAGAAAAAAAAAAAAAAAGAATTTGAAGTACATCTAAAAGTAGGTTTTTTTGCAGAAGCAATCTTTCAACTGTAAATTTTATTAAAATACTTCCATATGACTGTTTAAATAACTTGTTATTTTGCATCATCATCTTAGAATGTGCCTTTTAGGATCGCTTCCACACAGTCCATCTGAGTTTTTATAATGCATTACTGTCTGATATTGGTGAAGATAAATTAAAACTGTCTGCATTTAGGAAAGAATCTGTACATTCTCCATGACTAAAAACTTCAAACAAATCTGGACAAATTAAATTGATTCTTACCATGGATAAGATGACTGCCTGGTTCCCCTCTCTAATGTTAATGATAATTTATAGTAGTTTCACTTCCTCAGAGTTGGTGACTAGAAGAAAAACCCTTGCGTCAGAGCAGGGTCCATTGAATTTAGCATATAATAACTCCAATAGAAGATCATTAGAATTAAGTATGATCAGAACAATTTTCCATAGTATAGGAATTGCCAACAGAGAGGGACAGGGATAGAAGAGAGAAAGGGTGACAAGACTGTCATTTTCAAAAGAATGAACACAGGTCCCACAAGAGCAGGCAGCACACCCGCATGGCACATGTATACATATGTAACTAACCTGCACATTGTGCACATGTACCCTAAAACTTAAAAGTATAATAATAATAAAATAAAATAAAATAAAACAAAATAAAATAAAATAAAAAGAGCAGGCATTCTTTGTGTTTTTTTTTAGTGTGTTTCCCACAAGCCTACAGTAGTGCCTTGCCCATAGTAGGTGCTCAATAATTGTCAATTGAGGCCAGGCATGGTGGCTCATGCTTGTAATCCCAACACTTTGAGAGGCGAGGCAGGTAGATCACTTGAAGCCAGGAGTCCGAGACCAGCCTGGCCAACATGGTGAAATGCTGTCTGTACTAAAAATACAAAAATTAGCCAGCCATGGTGGCACACACCTGTAATCCCAGCTACTCAGGAGGCTGAGGCATGAGAATTGCTGGGAGGTGGAGGTTGCAGTGATCTGATATCGCACCATTGCACTCCAGCCTAGGCAACAGAGTGAGACTGTCTAAACAAACAAAAAAATTGTTGAATCCAACCATTATTCCTCATATGTTTCAACTGAAACATATTTACAGAGTAATATATCTTGTATTTTTTCATTCTCTGTGAAGTAGGAAGGAAAGATTTTATTGACCCAATTTACAGATGAGAAAATGTGGCTTTCCCATGGTGGCTTTCCCATGGTGACATAGCAGGTGAAAGAGCTTTCCCATGTGGCTTTCCCATGGTGACATAGCAGGTAGCTTTCCCATGGTGACATAGCAGGTGAAAGAGCCATGACTCACTCCACTTTCCAAAGGGAAAGGAAATGGAGTGCTTTCTTTGCCTTTGCCTAGTCTTAGAGATTGTATTTTTGTTTGTTTTCTACTTTGGAGGCTAGGGTTGCAAGAGTAAACCTGTTACTAACTGGCTAGCTTGGGGTGAGTAGAACAATAAATGAATGATAAAAAATACTTTGTTAGGCCATAATTAACAGCAAAATTTCAGGTATCAAGGCTAAACAAGTATTAGTTCTGTGTACTTTACATTTTTTCCCTGAAATTTCTAGCTGTCCAAAGTCTCATTTCTTTAAACTAGACTTCTAGACAAGGAATTGAGAAATTTTTCCTGTAAAGAGCCAGATAGTAAATATTTGGGGCTTTGTGAACCATATGGTCTCTGTTGCAACCACCCAACTCTGCTGTTGTAGCACAAAAACAGCCTGGATGATACATCAGCAAAAGAGTGTGGCTGTGCTCCAATAAAACTCTATTGCTAGATCCTGAAACTTAATCTTCATGTATCACAAAATTGTATTCTTCTTCTGATTTTCTTTCAACCATTGTAAAACACGTAAACTATTGTTAACTCATGGATGGTGGGCTGGATTTGGTCCATGGGGCTGTCGTGTGCCCAACCCTGCTAACCACCCCTTGAAGCAATATCATCCAAGCAAGCTGCTCTGAGCACAGTTCTGACAATAATATTTCTTTTTAAAAACTCTCAGTGGCTCCATGCAGGCTATGGAGTGAAGCATAAACTAGTTGACATGAACACAACACTGTCCATGACCAAGGTCCAAGCTGCATTCTGAGCAATACCCTTCCTCACCTTCCAAGATCTAGCTAACTTAGGCTCTCCCTGGAAAGGTCTGCTCTCCCCACGTCCACTCCTCAGCCTACTCAGCTGTGTCCACCTAAAATGCCTTCTATACTCTCATCACTGTTTCTTCCTGCTGAAATTCTACCTTTCCTTCTACCTTCATCTCTGAGCCTTCCCTAACCACCCACCACCACCTTCCCAGCTAGACTTAACCTTTTCTTTGTATTCTACCTTTTGCAATACAAGTTAATTTTTTCTGGTATTTAATAGACTCTGCCCCTATTAATAATTGTGTATATGGTCTTCTGCCCTACAAAGTTATTAACTACTGAGGTCAGAACCTGTATGTTATATTTTTGGTTGGGTTCCCTGGTAGATTTCCACACTAGGATTCAGTGGTAGGGTTCAATAAACATTTGGGGAATTTAAATGAATATCCCAGAAAGGATCAAAATGGAAGCACTTAAGTGTTTGAAAATCTATTTGCAATTTCAGGATAAGAAAATAAGTAACTTCACTATTTCATAGTGTCTTCAAGCTGTTGATAATAGGAGAGAAAGGAAAATTTTTTTTTTACTAAATCGAGTTATTCTTCATTTTATGAAAAAAGATTAAATTTACCTAAGCTTAATTGACTGTTATAATTGGCCACAAATGAAAGTCTCCAATTAGCTCTAAATTGAGTGATGGCAAAGGAATCTTGTCAAGACAGACACACAGGAACTTAGTAACAGCTAGAAGCAAATTAGCCACACCTATTCATGAGTCCAGACAGAGAAACAAGCTTTAGCTGAGCAGGCCAAAGAGCAAACAATTTAAACTTAAAAATGAAGACCGAGAAGACAGAAACATTAGTTAAAGCAGAAAGAGAGAAGGAGTGAACCACACAGGAAGGTGTGTGTTGTGGTAAAACTGGCCTGGTCTATCTTGGAATTCATCTTATATCTACTTATAAGGCGCCATGTGGTGTTTTTCTTATTCTTTCTGGAACCATCAAATCATCACCAACTATTTCAGAGAGTTACCTACTTCTAAAACCCCCCTCATTTTTAAAGACCAGGGTGTCTTAGTGCTGAGGACAGCAGATAGTGGCAAGAGATTGGAAAAATTAAATTGTTCTATTCTCACAGAGACACTTCACACTCAATATTTTACTTCTAACATCAGATGTGTGGGGTTCTCTACCCACACACCAAGTAGTTCTCCAGCTGACCCCAACAGGGTGTCCTTTAATTTAATTCAACTCTAACACTGTCTACCAGGAGTTTGAGTCAGACCCCACAGTTTAAGGGCTTAGTCTCACAAGACTCCCTCCACTTCAGATGCCAATTCCAAGTAGGGTTTCCAGAATTTCTAACCAACTGGCTATAAATTGGGAGTTCCCACAGCCCCTTTTTGGGGCCCAGTCATTTGCTAGAGTGGTTCACCGGACACAGGGAAGCAGTTTGCTTACATTTACCCATTTATTATAAAAGTATCTAACTTAGGAACACCCAGATAGAAGAGATGCAGAGGGCAAGGTATGGGAAAGGGGAAAGGAGCTTCCATGCCTTCTTGGAGTATGTCACCTTCCATGTGTTCAGCAACCCAGAAGTTCTCTGAACCCAGTCCTTTTGGGTGTTTATGGAGGCTCCACTATTAATGAATGATTCATTAAGTTATTGGCCATTGGTGACCAACTCAACCTTCAGCTTCTCTCCTCTCCCCAGAGATCAGAAGATTGGGCTGAAAGTTCCAACCCTCCAACCATATAATTGGTTCCCCTGTCAATCAGCCTTCATCCTGAAGCTATCTGGGAGCCCCCAACTATCAGTCATTTTGTTAGTATACAAAAAAAAAACACTTACAACTTCCCAAAATTCCAATGATATAATTTAGGAGTTCCATGCAAGGAAAAGGGAAGGAGGTAGGGGCAAAAACCAAAGTACATATTTTGGTTGTATTACCATAGCTAAGATATGAAAGTTTTGCTATAGCTTGGTCTGTCTGTCCCAATTTGCTGGGATCTTTTTAACAAAGCAAGCCAAACATGTGACTGTGCCCTCTTCTACCTTTAATCTGATAAGCATGTTGCAGTGGATGGAGTTTCAGAACAATGCAAAGAAATCTCAAGTTAACAGATGAAGAAGCTGAGGCCAGAGAGTTGAAGTAGCTTCCCCAGGTTCCACTGGGAGTGTTGGCTCTGTGGCTCCAGCCCCACTGCTCCCAAACCCACTTAGTAGACTACCATTCCCAGGGGTACAGGGTCTCTGAGCATGCAAAAGAAGGTTTGAGAGGCACAGGAGAATCTAGAGACATAAGAAATAATAATAACTGAGGCTCACTATGTGATGGAGGCATTCTAAGTGTCTTGTTAATGCTCAAATTACTCTCCCAGGGAAGCTCTGTTGCCCTACTTTATAGAAGAAGAAACTGAGGCTTAGAAACATGTAGGAACTTTCTCCAGGTTCCACAGCCACTACTTAGCAGAGGAAAGGCTCTGCCTCCCACAGATGTGCCAGAAACTTATTGATATGTTTTAGGCATCCTATAAACACCTGTGAGACCCAGGAGTGTAAGCCACCCACGTTTTCTGCCACCACCAACCCTCCCCCTAAAATTCAAGACTATTCTCAAAGACAGCTCCATTAGAAGCTGGAGAAATCTCAAAAATAAAACAGTGTATTAGTTAACGTGTCTTTCAGACTGGGTGAGCAGCATGTTCAGATAGACTGTGGTCAGGATGGGGAACAGTTAACAATCTTCTAATAAATCAGAAGGAAGTGTTCATTGGAAAGAATACTTAAGATGTAATTCATATGTCATTTAAATGGCCTGGGGTAGGAAAGTCCTCAAAAACATGTGCAACCCAATATGATCTACAGAGGTAGAAATGTGGTTTGAGCAGTTGAATATGATGTGGAGGTTTTCCTTGGAGGGGAAGGCCGTGATTAAGGAAATAAAATGTTGGTTAGCCATTTGGAGAAAGCTGGGATAATGGCTATGTAGGGAGAAGCTTGTGAGAGCTTTAGTTCAGTTATCTTACACCAAGGTCACCCTCTAATTCTATAGTTAGCAAAATTTGAGTTTTACCTGTTGAAGGTTATAAAAAAATAGATGTGTGGGAAAATGAAAAGCATACTGGATTTTAAGTGTATTTCCAAGGTATTCTATCTTTTTAAACTACTTGTGCATTTTACTTACTAAGTATCATAATTTGATGATAGACTAAGTATCATAATTTGATGATGATATTTCTGTCTCAGCTAAGAGACAGAAATAATTAGCTTACTGTTACCCTACAGCACAGGAGGCTGGAATAACTAATTCTCTGCTGGAATAATATTTGAAATATTAACTTTTTTTCTCTTGATCTTTATTACTATTTTCTTTTCTTCCCATTCAAAGAGAAAGACAGCTTTAAAACCTACTCCTTCAGAAAATAAATGGAATAGGAAGGGGAGAACATGTAGTAATAAAGAAGTGGCAGATGGTGGTGACCCAATACAGGAGGAAGTGTTAGAATGAGAACAGAGCGTAGAAAGAACCAGAGTGGCTAAGAAGGATGCTTCCCTGTAGGGAAACTGTAGGGTGGAGGGACAGAAAAGGGTCTGTAGTTTCCAGAAGAGGAACCAAGCTCTGGCTCCTGGAGGCGTACCCCAGCAAATTAGCAAGACCAGTAAGAGGAGTAGAGCCTAAGGGCTGGGACAGCAAAGTCCTAGGTCTCCGATGGCGTGAAGGTCATGCAAACGTACGAAGCACATGGGTGTAAGAGTAAGGGGTGGCGGTGACTGTGACTAACTAGAGAGCACGTGGCCTGCTGAAAGGCATGCACCATGTTTTTTGTCAAAAGGTTTGCTTGTCATCTAAGCAAGTTTGTGAGCCAAAATATTTGTGAGCCAAATTTTTCTCTCCTGGGCTCCAGGATAGTTAAGAGACATCATTTGCTTCATAATCAAATCCCAGGATATGAAAGCCACAGAGAGCCATCAAAGCTATATGGACCACAGGGACAAGGATAATTGTCATCTCAGTAGTAAGGTATTGTTGACTGAGATTAAGGCTGTTGAGGCAGAAATAATGTTATAAAGGTTTATGAAAAGCCAAATGTGAGGATCAACCCAGGAAGACACATCAACAAAGTTGAGAGTGCTCTGGAATTTGTCACAAAATGAAAGATTTTTATAGGAAAGTTTAAAAAGAAGGAAAAAGGGCTCCTCATACCAAAGATGTCCTCTTTTCATTGGAGGGTAAAATACAGAAGTTACAATCATTAGCTACAGATGACAACATACAGTCTAAAACATGTCTACATTCAAGACAATCGGTAAAATATCTTGCTTCAGCTCATCTTAAAATGAGTCAGCATCCTATTCAGTGTCAGCCAGTTATACACCGTTCAGCACATCAACAATCTGAGGAACTTTGGTTAAGATTCTTTACTTGGAGAAATGTCGCCATTGAGATGTCAGAAGACCTCCTCAAGGTAGATTAATTTGGAAGCCTGCTTACTTCTAAAGCAAACGGTCCCATGTAACCAGTAGGTTATCAGAATGGACAAGAAACAAAGACTAGAAGAAGATCTCATCTCCTCTTAATGCCCCCTCCAGTTATATGTATTTGGGAACTATTCGTAATTCTGAATTCTTAATATGAGTTCAAGGAAGGGGTGGGAAGCTCCATGAATGCTTGCAGTTAGATTTCTTAACCACTTGGCAGTATAAAGCTCAAATTAAGTTATTCCATTGAAAGTAAAGAAATATGGTATTTCTTATACCTGAATTTGTGATTCAGGCCAACTTTATTTGCCATGAGTCTGTATCTACACACCTTATCTGATTTTCTTCAAAATTAGCAGAAAATGCAGGCTAGCAACATCCTATAATCTATCTCAGCAAGCGTTCATTGAGTGTCTAATAATGTACAATGACCCATGTGGTATATGTGGATAAAATTTTACTAAAAACTTTCTGCACCTAGGAAACTTACAACCTAATGGAGAAAACAATACGTATCTTTTTCTTTTTCCTTTTTTAGATGGAGTTATTGCTTTGTTGCCCAGGCTGGAGTGCAATGGCGCAATCTCAGCTCACTGCAACCTCTGCCTCCTGGGTTCAAGCGATTCTCCTGCCTCAGCCTCCCAAGTAGCTGGGATTACAGGTGCCTGCCACCACACCCAGCTAACATTTTGTATTTTTTTAGGAGAGACGAGGTTTCACCATGTTGTCCAGGCTGGTCTCAAACTCTTGACCTCATGTGATCCAACCACCTTGGCCTCCCAAAGTGCTAGGATTACAGGTGTGAGCCACCGCCCTGCATAGATATCTTAAATACAAGGGAAAGTATGATAATTACAACTCCCTAAGAATCACAGTCATGAGAACACAGAGGAGAGAAGGAGCTTAATCAGCGTAATAAAGCTGGATAATAGGGAGAAGTACCCAAATGTGTTGACCTATTCAGCAGCAGTTTAAGAAACAGACTTAAACTGGATAGAACATAAAGACAGTTCATTACTTCTTCATCTCTTATATTTCCTTCTGTCAAGTCACCAATCTCCCCAACATTTTGACATCAAATTTTGACTTATTTGATTTGTCCTCTGCTGAATTAGAAGATTCTTTCCTAATTACTTCCTAGTTCCATCTGTTAAAAAGACATTCAGCTTGAAAAATAAGTTTGTATATATATTTGTCCAAAGTAGTGGTCAACCTTGGGCACATGTTGAAATCACAAAGGCAGATTTCAAAAGATGAATGCCTGTCATTTGCCTCCTGGTAATGATGCACTAAGAACACAGTATCACTTATGAGATATTCCTGTCAAAAATGTATAGCCTGAATTGAATCATGAGGAAACATCTAAAAACCCAAATTGAGAGACATTCTACAAAACAACTGGTCTATTATTTTTTTAAATGATACAGTCATGAAAAATATGAGGAATGTTTCCACATTAAAGGAGACTAAAGAGTCATGACAACTAAACTCAGTGGTGCTCTTGAATTCAAGAATCCTGGTCTAGAAACTGGACCAGGAAAATGACATCACTGGAATATTTAGAGAAATTTGAAGGTTTATGGATTAGATAACACAATCGTATCGTGTTGATTTCTTGATTTTGATAATTGTTCTACGATTGTGTAAGAAAATGTCATTTAGCACCAGGAACTGCTCTCATGGAAGACAATTTTTCCATAGACATGGCTGGGGTTGGGGGCTGGGGATGGTTTCAGGATGAAACTGTTCCACCTCATGTCATCAGGAATTAGATTTTCATAAGGAGCGTTCAACCTAGATCCCTCACATGTGCAGTTCACAATAGGTTCACACTCATGAGACTGTAATGCTGCTGCTGATCTGACAGGAGGCGGAGCTCAGGCAGTCATGCTCACTCACCCGCCACTCACCTTCTGCTGTGCAGCCATTCCTAACAAGCCATGGACTGGGTACAGGTCTGTGGCAGGAGGGTTGAGGACCCCTGCTTTAGGAAATATACACTGAAATGCCCAATAAAATATTTAGAAGTAGTGTCATGTCTTCAACTTACTCTCAAATGTTTCAAAAAACAATATGTGTGTATAGAGAAAAGTGTTCTAGAGAGACACAGGGAGAGAGAGACACACACACAGAGAGAGAAAGAACATGATAAAGATAGCATGAAGAATCTGGATGAATTGTATACAGAAATTCTTTATACTATTTTTGTAACTTTTTTGTAAGTTTCATATTATTTCAAAATTAAAAGTATTTAAAAAAAATTTTAAGTACCATTCCCAGAGATTCTAACTTACTTCCTTTGGGATGGGGCCTGGACATCAGGACTTCAAACTCTCCCCAGCTGATTCTTATTTGCAGCCAGGATTGAGAAGCACTGGCCTATACAAACCCTAGTGTCTGGAGATACAGAATTTCTGAGCTACCTATAATGTTTGAAACTAGTTGGAGTAAAGGGCATTGAGGTTGGAGATTTTTTTTTATCTCTGCACAGAGCAGTTGAACAGGGTCTTAAATACAGATACCTCAAGGGTCCAGCAAGTAACATAAATGTGTAAAGTAAAGCAGTAGATCACAAGATGACAGGAAACTGTAAGGAGAACTTGTCGATTAAAGTCATTTAGTTCAGATTTTTAAAATATACTAAACAATCCCAAATTGGCAGGCCTATGTGGGAGAGTAGGTCATCACATTGTAACATCTGGACCTTGAAGAACAGAGAACTATGGTCGTAATTTGTAGGCATAGAAATTAGATAGTACTTAGATTCCTCTGAAAATATTACTATTATGGGCCAGACACTATGTTTAGGTATTAGGTTTATATTAAATTTAAGCAAAGTATATGTTTAAAGTAAACTTGGAAATAAGATAATATGTATTTGATAGCTGTTTCTGTTAGGCTAACTTTGGCTGCCAGTAACATAAAATGGCAAGTTAAACTGGTTCAAACAATAAGGTAATTTAACATCTAAGATAAAGGAAGTCTAGCAGCTTAGCAATGTCCTCAAGGTCTGGGTTGTTCCCATCTCCCCATCCATCTTCTTTACTGTTTGCCATTTGCCCTCCAGCTAGCTCCGCTTATAGTCCCAAATCAGCTGCAGGAGCTCTAGGCCTCACATCCAGATGTGGCAACATCCAGGAAACAATCTTTTATTGTTTTTATCTCCTAGGAACAAAGAAACCTCTTCCAGAAGCCCCTCAGTAGATTTTCTCTTATCTCCCAATGTCCCAAATTAGGTCACATGTTTATTCCTAAGCTACGCACTGGAAAGAAAACAGGATGTCCAGCCTGGGCTTAGACTGAACAGAATCTGCCTGGAGAATGGGGTCACCATCTTCTGTAACTTGAGGGAGGCAGGACTGATATTACTACAAAATTGAGGTGGAGGCAGAAATGAGTAATCAAACAGTAGATCTCACCATACAAAACTGTTTTTAATCAGATGTTTTTGGAAATTAAGCTAAACTTCCACTTACAACAGTAGACTATGTAAACACTCATTCCTACTACAGAGGTCTGCAAATCAAGCAATTTAAAATTGAGAGATGTGGAATGTGGTGAGAAAAAGCACAAGACTGACCAAATGTGGCTCTCAATGACCTTGATCAAGTCTCTTAGTTTTCTGAACCTCATTTTCACCTTAAAAATATGGGTTGGACTGGATGGTTTCTAAGATCACTTTCAATATTAATAGACTGTTAGCCTTCTATCACTAATAAATACTCTATAAAATAAAGGAGCTAAAGAACTTGGTATTGTGAGAATACCTCTCAAAGTAAATAGTTCTCAATAATACAGATGTGAAATGAGGGAAAGGTGAATGCTTTAAAAGAATAATTAGGACTTCCAGTTTTTGGTCCTGCATGTAAGGAGCTTGGACATCATCACTCATCTTAACAAGTAAGAAGCAGAACAAACAGAAAAATGAACAATTTTTACATGTGTCTTCTTGGTCCATCGGAGAAATGATGTCCCACTGCAAATACCTGCACCAACAACTAGAGAAACAGACAGATTAATACATAAAATCACAATTTACCAAAGCAGAAACCACCTCTAGTACCAGTACTGAGGCAGGAGAACCTAAGTTGTAATAGACAAATTATTGGAGATTCACTGTGCACAACTCCAGGAGCAGCCCTGGCAACATGGCAAAACACCATCTCTACAAAAAATGCAAAAATTAGCTGGATGTGTTGGCATATGTCTGTGGTTCCAGCTAGTTGGGAGGCTGGGGTGGGAGGATAGCTTCAGCCTGGATGGTTGAGGCTGCAGGGAGCTATGATTGCACCACTGCACTCTAGCCTGACAGCAAAGCTAGACTCTGTCTTGAAAGAAAGAAAAGAAAGAAAGAGAGAAAGAGAGAAAGAAAACATAATACTATTGGCCAGGTGTGGTGGCTCATGCCTGTAATCCCAGCACTTTGCGAGGCTGCGGCAGGCGGATCAAAAGGTCAGGAGATCGAGACCATCCTGGCTAATGCAGTGAAACCCCGTCTCTACTAAAAATACAGAAAAATTGGCCAGGCGTGGTGGCAGGCACCTGTAGTCCCAGCTACTTGGGAGGCTGAGGTAGGAGAATGGTGTGAACCCAGGAGGCAGAGCTTGCAGTGAGCCGAGATTACACCACTGCACTCCAGCCTGGGCGACAGAGCAAGGCTCCATCTCAAAAAAAAAGAAAAAAGAAAACATAATACTATTTACATTAACACCTCCAAAATGAAATACTTAGATATAAATCTAACTGAATATGCCTGAGATTTATTTGAAGAGAACGATGATGAAAGAAATGAAAGAACTAAACAAACGGAGAGGTATTACCTGTTCTTTGATAGGAAAATTCAATATTGTCTAAATGGCAGTTCTTTCCAACTTGATCTATAGACACAATGCAATTCCAAAGTTTCAGCACGTTATTTTGTAACTATTGATAAAACAGATTCTAATTTTTTTGGAGATCTAGAATAGTCAACACAATATTGAAGGAGAAAAACAAAGTTAGAGGACTGATACTATGAAATGTCAAAAATTACCATGAAGCTATAGCAATCAAGGCAGTGTGGTGCTGGTGAAAGAATATGCAAATACATCAGAGAAACAGAATAGAGAGCCCAGAGATATGTCAACATAAATATAGTCAGCTAATCTTTGACAAAAGAGCAAAGGCAATACAATGGAGCAAAGAGTCTTTCCAACAAATGATGCTGACACAACTGGATGTCCACATGCATAAAAATGAATCTACACCCAGATCTTGCACCCTCACAAAAATGAACTCAAAATGGATCAGACTCGATGTAAAATGCAAAATTATAAAACTCCTAGAACATAATATAGGGGAAAATGATGACTAGGGTATGGTGATATCATTTTAGATATAACACCAAGACACAATCTATAAAAGAAAGAATGAATAAACTGGACTTCATTAAACTAAAAACCTTTGCTCTGTGAAAGACATTGTCAGAAAAATGAAAAGGCAATTCACAGTCTGGAAGAAAATATTTGTGAAAGATATCTGATAAATAACCGCTATCTGAAATATATACAGATCTCTCAAAACTCAATACAATAAAAACAACAAGAAAACAACTCAATTAAAAAGTGGACAAAAGATCTTAACAGACAGCTCACCAAAGAAGATATTCTGATGGAAAATAAGGACATAAGAAGATATTCCACATCATGTCATTAGGGAAATTCAAATTAAAACAATGAGATGTCAATAAGCATCGTTAGAATGGCCAAAGACCCAGAACACTGACAATACCAAGTGCTGGCAAGAATATGAAGCAACAAAAAGTCTCATTCATTGCTGATGGGATGCAAAATGGTACAGCAACTTTAGAAGACAGTTTGTCAGTTTCTTATAAGACTAAACACACTCTTAACATACAATCCAACAATCAGACTCCTTGATATTTACCCAAATGTGTTGACAACTTATGTCCACACAAAAACCTGAATCAAAGATGTTTATAGCCACTTTATTCATAATTTCCAGACTTGGAAGCAACCAAGATGTCCTTCAGTAGGTGAACGGATAAGGAAACTGTGGTTCATTTAGACAATAAAATTTTATTTAGAACAAAAAAAGAAATGTGCCATCAAGCCATGGAAAGATAGGGAGGAAACTTAAATGCATATTAGTAAATGAAGTAAGTCAATGAAAAATCTATGTATTGTATAATTCCAATTATATGACATCCTCAAAAAGACAAAAATATGGAGACATTCAAAAAGGTTCAGTGGTTGCCAAGAGTTAGGGGGACAGGAGGAATGAATATGCAGAGCACAGAGGATTTTTAAGGCGGTAAAACTACTCTCTATGATGCTACAATGGGGAGTACATATCACGTATTTATCAAAACTCATAAAATGTACAACGCCAAGAGCTAAGACTAATATAACTATGGGCTTTGAGAGATAATGATGCGTCAATACAGGTCATCAATTGTAACAAATGTACCGCCCTGGTGGGGGATGTTGGTAGCTGGGGAGACTGGATGTGTGGGAGGGCAAGAGGTACATGGGAAATCTCTGTACCTCTGCCCACCTTTGCTGTCAACCTAAAACTGCTTTAAAAAATAAAGTCTATTTTTATTTTATTTTATTTTTTGAGACAGTGTCTCTCTCTGTCTCCCAGGCTGGAGTGCAGTGGCACGATCTCAGCTCACCGCAACCTCCGCCTCCAGGGTTCAAATGATTCTTCTGCCTTAGCCTCCCTAGTAGCTGGGACTACAGGCCCACGCCAACACACCCAGTTAATTTTTGTATTTTTTAGTAGAGATGATGTTTCACCATTTCGGCCAGGCTGGTCTCAAACTCCTGACCTCAAGGAATCCGCCTGCCTCGGCCTCCCAAAGTGCTGGGATTACAGGGGTGAGCCACCATGCCCGGCCTCTGTAAAATCTATTTTTAAAAAAGCATAATTAAAGCTAACTCTGTCAAGCCTTCAGATGTAAATGTTATATGATAAGATAAGAATTTTCTCTCTTTAACTTCAAGCACTATCTGTTACTTTCTTCAGGAATGTTATAACAAATAGATTTGTCTGGGAGTTTGATGAGGAATAAAAACTATCTAAAAGTATGCTTGGTTTTCAATTTACATTTCAACATGTCTACATAAATGTGGCCAGCCTCTCCAAATTCTTCATTCCCAAGAGAAAATTTCAATTTTTATGGCAAGCATATAATTATCTATTTTCTTTCAAAATAATATTTTAGATATTTCCTGTCCTTAAGATGTTGCCATTGAACAAATAACAATTTGAATTCTGCTTCCCTAAAACATATGCTGAAACTAAATGAGCAAGGCTAGTGCTGACATCTACTGTTAGAATTTGGGTGTGAATGACTTTACCATGCACAGCCCTTTCCTAAAGAGTTGGGAGTTGTGCAGCAATAGTTGTCGATGTAGGGGTGACTGACTAGGAGATCATCGCCCAAACCTCTATTATCTTGAAAAGGGGTGCAAGAGAACCATATAGCACTTTTGAAATAAATATAATGAAGATTTTGGAAAAAGATCAATTAATGTCAAGAGGTATTTCCTATTTTCCAGGAGCCTTCCAAAGACTCTGTCTTCTCTAACAAACCTCCTACTCTGTTTCTCCTATATTGTTTCTGACCCTGGTGCTTTAAAGAAAAGATAGATGTGGCTACTGAGTTTCAGTGTTGTCTTTAGGAGAGGGAAAGAGAAAGGAGAACAAAACACTTCCCGGCCCTGGTATTTCTCCTGCCCTGGTGCTTTGCTCTAGATTATAAATTGGCTGTCTACCTTTTGTTTTAGCTGTCTTTATTCTTCTCTGAAAATATTTTCCACCCCAACCTAGAAAATTGTTATTGAATTATGTCACCATGACTATTTTAAAAGGTCTGCATTGTGTGAGGTCTCACATTCCACCTCACAGTTACTTATGTGTCCGCTGAGTAGCTAATACGTAGGCTGGTGAGAAGAGACTGAGAATATACATTCCAGTCAAATAGAAATGCATTATCCTACCTATGTACAAAGGGAAACAGCAGTGTGTTGCAATTGTTAGGAAGGGACTTCTGTAAAAATCGAGACTGGCAATGTCAGACCTGGTGTTTGTTCATCATTGTTGTCAACCTAGCACAAGATCAGACAGTCCTAAGAGGAGGAACCAGAAGACTTGGAAGCTTTGATGTGGATAATCAACCCCCACAGAACATACAAGCCGACGGCTCTATTGTGTCTTCTGGTCTTGCTCTTGCATTATTGCCCTTACTTTTATACTTTCTTATCTGATAGATACACACTACTTAAGAACACTATGCTTGTTGCTAAGAACTATGAAGGACTCTGCCTCAACGTGAAGAACACAAAGAAACCTTCTATATTTTTGTCCTGTTGTTCATTTGTTTTCAAGGCGACTCCAGTAGGTTCATTTTTTTAAAAAACTACTTTTTTAGTTCTTATACTTTTAGAGTAAGTTATTTGAATATTTAAAATGGAATTCATTTTTTAAAAGATTATTGGTAGTAGTCAACATTCTTCATGGAAGATCTAAACAAGCTTAAAGGATTTGTGTTCTTTGGGGTCAAATCATAAAAATACTTCTTTTATTCATACAGATATCATCAAAGCACTCTGCACAACTGCCTTTATTAAGCTGACACTTTGGAACCAGCAAGGTGCTATAAATCTTTGTAAAGATCTGTTTCATAGAAGACCAGTTTATGTTCATTGAAAAAAAAAAAAAAACTCTACAGAACATGACTGAAGAATGTGCATAGTGAGTTGATCAGCTCTTTCCACCCCAGTGACGCTGTTCCACATGGAAGCCAGGGCAGTACAGGGTTAAAATCATGCTGGCATCAGAGTGCCTGGGTTCAAAGCCCTGCTCTACCAATCATCCACAGGATGAGTCTTTGGATAATTTACTTCAGTCTCAGTGACACAGTTTTCTCATCTCTAAAATGGGATAATAAGTTAACATATATTAATTATTTAATGCTATTCCTGGCACTTTGCAAGTTCTCAATTAATATAAGCTATCATTATCATTAAATGTAACAAGTAAGTTACCAATCGTATTCTATTTTGTTATAAAAGCGTCCCAAATCACTGGCTTGTCTTTCTCATTTAATTGTAAATTAAGAAGTGTTAGGTTTAGAAAATATTGATTGGCTGATAGAACCTCCTTATGTAAAAGATATTAATATTCCCCAAAATTTCTCTAGGGAAGATATTTTTAATACAACTGTGATATGTCAAAAAAAACATATTTTTTCAACTTTTGTTGTCTCAGTTCTGTTTTTGTTTGTTTTCTTTTGTTTGTTTTTCTATTGCTTTCCTTTAGTATTTCAGTCTGTTTTGTGCCCCCCACATTTCTCTTATTTAAAGTATCCTAGGCTTTCATCTTGTTTTATGATAGCTCGGGCAGGGCCCTGACTCCCAGCTTATTAAGCATGGTCTCCTCTAGGCCTTGCAGTGAAGAGAGATCTCAACAGGGCAGTGTGCATTTTTGTTGAGTGTGTGTAGAAAGGGAACACAGAATTATCTGACCATTATAGTGGTCTCTTTCCTGGTGACGAATAGGGGAGGGAAGAGGAGTGAAGTCAATTGACATTAGAAAGAATATATGTAAACACCTCAACACTGTCTCCTTCTCCAGCCCCTCTACCTCTGAGAGTTTTTCCATTTACCTGGTGTTCACCTGGGACCTGAGCTGAGCAGCTACATTTTATGTGTTCTGTGTTTAAGGCACATATTTAGTTTATTCATTTAACCATTTCTCTTTGTTAAAGTGTGGGTAAGTGCATTTTAACTAACTCCAGAATAAAATTAAGATAAACATGTGCACCCTTCCCTTCCACTTCCCAGTAATTCTTTGTAACCACTGAAAATGGGACTATGGCTTTTCTCTACTTTTCTGCCCAGGCCACTGCCCCAGCCTTTCTTTTCTGAGTCCTCCACTTGTTCTACTACATATTGTTCTCTCCTTTCTTTCTCTCTCTCTTGTTTAAAATACTTAATTTTTTTAAGATGATTTCTTTTTTTATTTTATTATTATTATACTTTAAGTTTTAGGGTACATGTGCAGGTTAGTTACATATGTATACATGTGCCATGCTGGTGTGCTGCACCCATTAACTTGTCATTTAGCACTAGGTATATCTCCTAAAGCTATCCCTCCCACCTCCCCCCACCCCACAACAGTCCCCAGAGTGTGATGCTCCCCTTCCTGTGTCCATGTGTTCTCATTGTTCAATTCCCACCTATGAGTGAGAATATGCGGTGTTTGGTTTTTTGTCCTTGTGATAGTTTACTGAGAATTATGATTTCCAATTTCATCCATGTGTGTGACAAAATACTTAATTTTTTTAGAGCAGTTTTAGATTCACAGCAATATTAAGGGGAAGGCAGAGATTTCCCATACACACCCACCCGAAACATGCAAAGCTCCTCCTATTATCACATCCCCTACCAGAGTGATACCTTTACTACAAATCTACATTAGCATGTTATTATCACGGTTTACATTAATCTTCATGCCTGGTGTAATTCTACAGGTTTCAAAAAATATAAATGACAGAAATCCACCATCACAGTGCCATACAGAGTATTTTCATTGTCCTAAAAATTATCTATGTTCCACCAAATCATCTCTCTCCTCCTTCAAACCCTGTCAACCGCTGATCTTTTTACTGTCTCCATAGTTTTGCCTTTTCCAGAATGCCATATAGTTAGAGTTATACAGTATGTAACTTTCAGATTGAGTTCTTTCACTCAGAAATATGCTCTAAGGCTCCTCCATGTCTTTCTGTGGCTTGATAACACATTTCCTTTTAGTGCTAAATAAAATTACATTGGCTGAATGCATTATAGTTTACTCTTTCATTTTGCTACTAAAGTACGTCTTGGTTGCTTCCAAGTCTGGCAATTATGAATAAAGCTGCTATAAACATCCATGGTGCAGGTTTTTTGTAGACCTAAGTTTTCAGCACATTTGGATAAATACCAAAGAGTATGAATGTTGGACTGTATGTTGAGTATGTTTGGTTTTCTAAAAAACTGACAAACTGTCTTCCTAAGTGGCTGTGCCATTTTGCATTCCCATCAGCAATGAATGAGAGTTCCTGTTGCTTCAAATCCTTGTCAGCACTTGGTATTGTCAGTGTTCTGGATTTTGATCATTCTAATAGATATATACTGATATCTCATTGTTGTTTTAATTTGCATTTCCTTAATGACATGATGTGGAGCATCTTTGCATATGCTTATTTTCTATCTGAATATCTTTGTTGGTGAGCTTTCAAGATCTTTTGCCCACTATTTATTTAGGGTTTTTTTGTAATTGTTCTTATTGTATTGAGTTTTAAGAGTTTTTTGTATATTTGGATGGCAATTATTTATCAGATATGACTTTCACAAATATTTTCTCCCAGTCTGTGTCTGACCTTTACATTTTCTTACAATGTCTTTTGCAGAGAATAAATTTTTTAGTTTAATGAAGTCCAGCTTATCAATTCTTTTTTTCATTGATTATGCCTTTGGTGTTGTATCTAAAAAACTGTCACCAAACTCAAGAATATCTAGATTTTTTCCTATGCTATGCTCTAGGAGTTTTATAATTTTGCATTTTACACTTAGGTCTCTGGTCTGTTTTGAGCTAGAGCTCATTTTTGTGAGGGGTATAAGATCTGGGTATAGATTTATTTTTATGCATGTGGATGTCCATTTGTTCCAGGATCATTTGTTGAAAAGACTGTCTTTGCTCCATTATATTGTCTTAGCTCCTTTATCAAAGATCAGTTGACTATATTCATGTGGGCCTATCTCTGGGCTCTCTATTATGTTCCATTTACATATTTGTCCATTCTTTCACAAATACCACACTATCTTGATTACTGTAACGTCAGGTAGTGTCAGTCTTCCAACTTTGTTCTTCCTTCAAATTTGTGTTGGCTATTTTAGATCTTTTACCCCTCAATAAAAACATTAGAATTAGTCTGTGGATACCACAAAATAACTTGCTAGGATTTTATTTGGGATTACATTGAATCTATAGAACAAGTTTAAAAAATAACTGAAATTTTAATGATACTGAATCTTCCTGTCCGGAACAGGGCATATCTCTCCATTTATTTAGTTCTTTTTTTATTTATTTCACCATAATTCTGTAGTTTTCCTCAGATAAATCTCTCACACAAAGTTTGTTGAGGAGAGGTGCTAATGTAAATAATATTGTGTTTCTAATTTCAAATGCCACTATTGATGGTATATGGGAAATTGATTGACTTTTATACATTAATATTGTCTCCTGCAACCTTGTTCTAACTTATTACTTCTAAGAGTTTTGTTTCCTTTAGGGTTTTGTTTTGTTTTGTTTTTTGCCACTTCTGTTGGATTTTCTTCACAATCATGTTATCTGCGAACAATGAGAGTTTTATTTTTCTCCTTTTCACTTGTATACATTTTATTTCCTTTGCTTGTTTTATTGCATTAGCTAGAACTTCCAGTTCAATGCTGAGAAGGAGTAGTGAAAAAGGGTATCTTGGCCTTGTTTCTGAACTTAGTGGGAAAGCTTCTAGTTTTACACCATTAAGTCTGATACTATCTGTAGAATTTTTGTAGATATTCTTTATCAAGTTCAGGAAGCTCCTCTTTATTCCTAGTTTGCTGAGAGTTTTGATCACAAAAAGGTGTTTGTCAAATGTCTTTTCTGTGTCTATTGATATGATCATGTGATTTTTTTTCTTCTCTAGCTGATTGATATAACAGATTAGTTGATTTTAGAATGTTGAACTAGGCTTCCATAGCTGTGAGATGTCCACTTAATCATGGTGTACAATTGTTGAATTTGATTTGCTTATATTTTTTAAGGATTTTTGCATCTATGTTTTTGAAATATATTAGTCTGTAGCTTTCATTCTTGTAATAACTTTGGGTTTAATATGAATTTCCTTGCTTTGAATTCTACTTTGAAATTGGTATAGCTACTCTCACTTTCTTTTTATAATATTAATATTATCATGGCATATCTTTATCTATTCATTTACTTTTAATCTATTAATGTCTTTATATTTAAAGTGGGTTTTTGGAGACAATATATAATACAACATAGAGTCTGATAGTATCCATCTTTTAATTGATGTATTCAGGCCATTGATATTCAAAATGATAATTTATATAGCTAGATTAATAGCTACCATTTTGTTACTGTTTTCTATTTGTTGCCTTAATTCTTTGTTTCTTTTTAAAAAGTCTTTCTGCTTATTGTGGTTTTAATTGAGCATTTTATATGAATCCACTTTCTGATATGCTGCTTTCTTAGCATATCAGATATATGTCTTTGTTTTTTGTTTTTTGTTTTTTGTTTTTACTTTTCGTGGCTGCCCTAAAATCCATAATATACATTTACAACTAACCCAAGTTCATTTTCAAATAATACTATACCACTTCACAGGTAGTGCGAGTACCTTATAATAACAAAATATTCCTAATTTCTCCCTCCTGTGCCTTATATCATTGCTGTCATTCATTTCACTTATATATAAGCATATATATATACGGTATAAGCATACATAATTGAATATATTATTATTATTTTGAACCAACTGTTATCTGTTAGATCAATTAAGAAGCAGAAAAATAAAAGTCTTTATTTTACCTTATTTCTTATCTGGTGCTCTTCCTTTCTTTATGTATATTCAAATTTCTGACATATTTTCCTTCTTTCCAATGTACTTTAAACACTTTCAAATGTTTTAAAATATTTATTTAATATTTATTTACTACAAATAAGAGTAAATATTATCATTTATGTATGCATTATTACATATTATATATAAATAAATATAAACATATTTGTTATATTTATCTTACAAATAAATATAAATATTGTGTCTTTACTTAATATTCATTAAATACTTTAAATATTTCACTTCACTCTCTTCTTATTTGCAAGGAGAAGTTGGCTATATTTCTTGTCTTTTATCCTCTATAGGTAAAGTATTTTTTTTCCTCTTGCTTCTTTCAGGATTTTTTTTAACCTTTGAATTTTTTGCAGTTTGAATATGACATGCCTCATTGTTGAGTTGTTTGTTTGTTTGTTTGTGGCATTTACCCTGCTTGGTGTTCTCTGAGTTTCCTCAATCTGTGGTTTGGTGTCTGACATTAATTTGGAAAAATCTCAGTCATTATTACTTGAATATTTCTTCCGTTCCTTTCTCTCTTTTTCTCTTTCTGGTATTCCCATTATGCATATGTTACCCCTTTTATAGCCCCACAGTTCTTGAATATTCTCTGCTGTTCTTTTTTTTCATTCTTTGTTCTCTTTGCTTTTTCGTTGTTCTTTGGATGCAATGGTGACTTCTAAGCTCCTTACATGCAGAGCCAAAACCAGAAGTCTTCTTTCTTGACTCTTCAACAAAGCTCCTTTATATTGAGTGCACACTGGATTTTTTGGAGTGCTGAGTCACACCTGGCTTTTTTGTTTTAAAAGATCACAATTGAATTTACTCAGCTTGAGGTGGTTTGTACAGGCTTGATTTGATATTTGACTCTTAAGCAGCTTCATGCCTTTCAATGAAGTGAAAAGGAAAAGATTAACCAGGAAGAGAGTTTCATGTCATGTTGCCAGTCACCGGCAGCGACCCCACTCAATAGTGTGGGACTTCTAACATCCTGGGTGGCTCAGGACAAAGTCCAGGACAATCTCTTGCGCTAAAGTGCCCTCTGCATTTCTGGTGTGCCTATATTCTTCCAGTGATCAATGGGCCCAGATTATTCCTTCATTTTAAAACATATCTCCTATAGGCATACTCAACTTAACCTGAAACCAAACATTCATTTGAAAACCAAAAGATTCCACTATTTTTTTTCTGTACTAAATAGAGTGACTTGCAACATTTTCTTAGTAAAATTTTTCTCTCAAGTTGTCTGTTGCAAAAACCCAGGTGAGATGTCATTAATAGCTAAAGGTTTCTTCAGAAAATGCTGCCACCCTAATTATCAACTGCCTTAAAAATATGTATGTGCTTTGGACCAGCATTTTTATATCTAGTAATTGACCAAAAGGAAATTTTAATCCTAAGGAAACAGATATTTAGCTGAAGGTGTTTACCATAATGCTGCTTATTGAAAACAGCCCAAATGCCAAATGTAGAAAATGGTTAAATATTCTATGGTACCTTTATACACAGAAATTGTATGCCATCATTAAAAATTATGTTGTAAATAACATTTATTTACCTGAAAATATATCATGAGAAATTGTGAAGTGCAAGGATATAAACACCTGGCAGGGCGCGGTGGCTCATGCCTGTAATCCCAGCACTTCGGGAGGCCGAGGTGGGCGGATCACGAGGTCAGGAGATCTAAACTATCCTGGCTAACACGGTGAAACCCCGTCTCTACTAAAAATACAAAAAAAAATTAGCCGGGAGTGGTGGCAGGCACCTATAGTCCCAGCTACTCGGGAAGCTGAGGCAGGAGAATGGCGTGAACCCAGGAGGCGGAGCTTGCAGTGAGCCGAGATCACGCCACTGCACTCCAGCCTGGGAGACAGCGACACTCCGTCTCAAAAAAAAAAAAAAAAAAAGGATATAAACATCTGTATGGAGTATGTACAATATGCTCCTGTCTTGGGGAAGTATGTACACATATGCCTAGAAAAACATCCAGAAACCTATTAGACAAATGTCAACTGTGGTTAATTATTGGGTGGTGAAATTGAGTTTTAATTTTCTTGTACTTTTTAATTTGTGTTTATTTTACAATAAATGAACAGTAATTACAAATTTTTAAAGACTTTTGGAAGACCTTTTGGAAAAAAATTATTGCTGCTTTTGTGAGAACCACCGATAGATATTGTTTCAGTCCTTCTGCTCTGAGAAGTATGCAAGGTATGGTCATAGAAACTATGTGGGCTATGAAAGAGTGCACATGAAGGTTATTCAAAGGGTTGGAGTTTATAAGGCACCAGCATAACCTTGTCACAAACAGGTTTATGCTTATGAAACAAATCTATCTAGGTGGATTCATCTTTTACTAAATATTTTCCTGTTGACACAGCTTTACTCGGCAATGTTTAATTGCTTTGTATAATTTGGATTCAGCACTATAACATTATGCTACACAGTACTTCAACCCATAACAAGACTTGAACCTGCAATAATGTCATTCCCAAGGAAGATGACACAGGATTTTTGTACAGGTACCTCCACAGAGCATGGTGGTTAAGGAGGTTCTGTCATAGGCTCTGAGCCTGTGTAGAAATTAGGAGGCAAACCCTAGGTCATGATGGAAGTGTGCATCCAGCAGAATGGAAAAGGGTCATTATGGCCTTCAACTGAAGACATTAACAAGTGTCTCCTAACCTGCTCCATTCCTGGCATGTGGGAACAGAACCTTGAAGATCTGGATTCAAGTCAAGCTTCTTGAATATTAAATATGTAAACATGTAAAAATCTGGAATCCTTTATAGATTGCTACATTTTAAAGCTGATCATTTACATATAGAGCATTAAATTAAACAGGCACACTCTTTATATATAAACAAACAAACAAACTCTCTAGTGATTTATTTTCTCACCATGGAATTTCAATTTCTGATGGATTTTGGTGCACATATTACATCATTGTATAAAAATTTCACTTAAAGGTGCCCATAAAATTTAAGCTGCAGGTGAACTATCAAGAGAATACGTGAAAGTCATTTACAAAATTGAAATGAGCCCAAGACAGGATGGAAAAACCCAAGCTTCTATAGATATTTTCCAGAATTTTTAGGGTTCAGGATGATCATGTTTAATTCCCAAAGCCGCAATTCCTAGCAGGATAGGATCTCTCAAATATGCAGAAAGAAATGGTTCAGAACTGAAAGAGGATAAGTCATCCAATGAATTGTCAGAATTAAGCCTAATGTCAGTAGGTGGCATGCATGCCTTCGATCATTTCACATACAGTTACTGAGCACCTGCTCAGTAAATCATAGGGCCCAAAGATAATTTCCTGGAGGAATATGTGACTCAAGGCTATTTGGTCTGCCTATGTCCTTCCTCTGTAGCTCATAAGCACTCTACATGTGCAAAGTCAAGTTTAAATGAACGTCAAGGGGAACAGTGAGAAAAGAAGTGAGAAAGGTGCAACATCATGAGTGTGTGTGTGTGTGTATGTGTGTGTGTGTTTGTAATGGAGAGGTGCCAGCAAAATTTAGCTTTCCCTTCTTTCCAGGTCTCTTTGCTTCAGGAGCTGGGGAAGTTTTGCAGTCATCTCCTTTTCCCTTTTTAGCTCTTCTTCAGTCCCCATGCCTTCAAATAACCTCTGGAGCTTGGAATAATTTATCTGATTAACTGTTCTCAGGATAACCATGTGGGCATAAGAAGAAAGCAGGTTACTGATGCTACTGTGGCCTCCTAGCAACTGACACAATCAATGCTCATTGGTTTGAGATGTTAGGCTGCAACCGTCCTTAGGGAGCTGTATATTTTCCATATGTGTTGAGAAGTATAGCAAAGTCTAAGAGAATTAAATGAGAGAATTTGGTTACCCTACTTTCTGGCTTGCTAAGGGTTAACTTTCTAAATTCCAAAATCCTTTTTGTGTCTCCTCTCATTAAAATTATAAAATAATTCATTTCATTTTTTTGTCTTAGCAAATAGAGCATTTTGATAATAACATAGGATGTTGTGATTGATTAACATGGTTCACACTGTAAAGAACTAAAGATATCAAAGGATGTTGACATTGAACACACCTTAGAAGTTGTTATGATTTTTCACTTATAATTTTTTCCATAACAGTAGACTATTGACTATGAGAGACAAAAATATGATTACTTGAAGATTGTTTTTTTTTAGATTATGATTACTCTAGACTTACTGCACTGTTAATGAACCTTTAGTAAACTTGATGCATAAATGTTTTCTGGAGTACAAAAATAAATGATTCTTTGATAAAGAAAGACTCAAAATGCTTTTCCTCATTTTTCCAGTCAAATTTTTTTTTGTTTTAGTTCAGATCATTGAAAAATATCCCACAAGTTATAAAGATTAATAAAACTGGACAAATACAGAAGTCTTATTATTGAAATGACATTTTCACATAAATTTCATTAAAGGAACCATTAGGCTAAAGTGTTTTTGTGTGTATTAAACTGTGCTTTCTAAACTACCAGGGACTTTTTTTTTTTTAAGCAGCCTAAATAAAAGAGAAATGGGTCAAGAAGAAGCTAATTAAGTAATTTATTGAAGACTCAAGTATAAACAAGACAACAACCCGAGATTCTTATTTTGCAGATGGTATTTTTCACTGCTTCCTTCACCTCTTGGATGCTTCATATTTCACATTATTTTAAGAACAATTCGCTCCCAGAGGATCATGGATGTACAGTCAGTTTGGTCTTGCTGAGTCAACGTGTGCACGTGTTCTCGCAAATCTCCAGGCAACGTTCACTGACAAGGCAGGGGGAGCTGTGCTCAGCATTTTCTTCAAATTGCTGTCTGAACAATGCTGTGAAAATGATGTTCACTGTTGTTTGTTTCACCCATTCTCAGTACTGAGAGTTGTCAAAATTACTATTTCTGAGTACAGCATGTGTTCTCATTAAAGATAAGTAAAGTGTTTTTAAGACTCAGGTAGGTGTTTCATTAAATGTGATATATGCAGCAAGGTATAAAGCATATCATTTATTCACCTTGAGATGCTATTAGGAATGTGCATTTGTGTGATGTCTAACTGATATCATATGGTGCACTAAAACAGGGCTTTTCTATTTAAGAATCATTTCACTATGGGTTTGGGGAAAGTTACATATCTCAGGAAGTATTTAGCTTCCAATAGCTTTTCCTCTCTTTTTTAAGTGCAGTAATATATCTTTAAAACATGTATGTATATGTATGCATGTATGTGTGTATATATACAGTAAATATATATACACGCTATATATATACTGAAATGTTATGCAGCACATAACATTTTTATATATACACACACACAGTAAATACACACACACACACACACACACAGAGTAATGTGCTGTATAACCTTTCAATCAACAACAAACCACGCGTGTGACATTCGTTCCATTTTAATGGAGCTGAAAAATTCCTGTTGTCTAGTGATATCGTAGCCATCGTAATGTAGCATAATACATTACTCACATATTTGTGGTCATGCTGATGTAAACAAACCTACTGCGCTTCCAGTCGTATAAAAGTACAGCACATACAATTATGTACAGTATATGACACTCAATAATGATGATAAGCAACACAACTATACTACTGGTTTATGTATTTTCTATACAGCTCTTCTTCAGTCCCCACCCCTTCAAATAACCTCTGGGGCTTGGAATGATTTATCTGATTAGCTGTTCTCACAATAACCATGTTAAACTATATGTTAAACTATACTTTTTAACATTATTTTAGAGTTTACTCCCTCTCTACTCATGAAAAAAAAGTTAACTGTAAAACAGCCTCAGGCAGGTCCTTCAGGAGGTGTTCCCGAAGGCACTGTAGAAGACAATAGCTTCATGTGTATTATTGCCCCAAAGACCTTCCAGTGAGGCAAGATGTGGAGGTAGAAGACAATGATATTGATGATCCTGACTTTGTATATGCCTAGACTGATGTGTATGTTTGCATCTTAGTTCTTAGCAAAAAAAAAAAAAAAAAGGTTTAAAAATTTTTTAAGAAGAATAAAAAAAAGACATTTTAAAAATATAAAGAAGCGGCTGGGTGCTGTGGCTCATGCCTGTAATCCCAGCACTTTGGGAGGCCAAGGCAGGTGGATCACTTGAGTCCAAGAGTTTGAGACCAGCACAGGCAATATAGCGAAGCCTCATCTCTACAAAAAATACAAAAATCGGTGCACATCAGTAGTCCCAGCTACTAAGGAGGATGAGGCAGGAGGATTGCTGAGCCCTGGAGGTCGAGGCTGCAGTGAGCTGAGATCACACCACAACATTCCAGCCTGGGCAAGAGAGACAAACTCTGTCCCAAAAATAAATAAATAAATAATAAAAAATAATAAATAAATACTGGACATAGGAAGGCAAGGGACATCTGGTCGACCTTAGACATGAGAAGCTGAGAGCCAGCTGGTTGACCTTAGACGTGGGATTTTATATATTTTTTTTTATATATATGTACATATACATATGTGTATATATATATACATACACATATATACAAAGAAGCTTATGGAACAAGGCTATAAAGAAAGAAAATATTTTTGTCAGCTCTACGATGTGTTTGCACTTTAAGCTGTTATTACAAAAGATTCATAAAGTTAAAAATGCAAAAGTTTATAAAGTAAAAATGTTACAGTAAGCTAACGTTAATTTATTATTGAAGCAAGAAAAAATTTTTTTATGAATTCAGTGTAGGCTTAGCATTCAGTCTTTAGAAAGTCTGCAGTAGTGTACAGTAATGCCCTAGGCCTTCCTGTTCACCCACCACTCACTCACAGTGGAGCTTGCAGGACTGGAAGATGCTCTGGGTGAGTCAGTGAGTGAGTGGTGAGTGAACATGAAGGCCTAGGGCATTACTGTACTTTAAATATTTATACCATTTAAATCTTTATACCATTACTTTAAATCTTTTATACCATACTTTTGCTGTACCTTTTCTATGTTTGAATATGTTTAGATTCATGAATACCCAGCATTGTGTCATAATTGCCTACAGTATTCAGTACAGTAGCATGCTGTACAGGTTTGTAGCCTAGGAGCAGTAGACTTTACCGTATAGTTTAGGTGTATAGTAGGTAGGCTATACCATTTAGGTTTGTGCAAGTACACTCTATGATGTTTGCACAATGACAAAATCACCTAATGATGCATTCCCCAGAACATATTCTTGCTATTAAGTGACACATAATATTGTATGTGTATATAAATATATTTGCCCACACACATATACAAGAAGTAAATAGAATAAAACAAGATGGATGTTATAAATACTTGGAGGTCATGCCACATGAGATTTCTTCCAATAAATGAGAAATGAAATTGCCTCTGGCAGTTAAATTTTAAATCAACACATTACTAAGATATCCAATCAGTCCCCTTAAAGAAAAAGTATGGCTCCCAGGCCGTGGTGTATGGGTCATGAAAGACAGGATGCATAACTGACCAAGGGCTCTAGCTTCAGTGCTCTGAAATCATTCACCATGTTGTACTGAGGCCAAGCTTCCCGTGGGCTGCTCCCAGCCACGACTGAGTGCAACAGAAACACTAAGGCAGACACATTTCTGCAAGACAGGGCATTTCTACAGCCCACTTTGCCACAAGTGACCCTTCTTGCCCCACATCCTGCCCCCAATGCCTTGATGAACGTTCCTCCAACTGTAAATGTCTAAGATGCTTCCTCCTGCCCTTCCCCTTTCTCCTTCCTTCAGGGTCAGGCTTGCATCATAGACCAATGACTATCCCACCTTTCCTCAGCTCCCTCCTTTAATAAAATCCATGCATGTTTAATCCCATCTTGGCATGTACTTCCTGGACTAACACACAGACCAAACTATAATTGTGTGATTGATTAATACACTGATGTAGCTTAAAAATAAAACATGTAAAATAAAACAGTAACCTCTCAGAAAGAGATTGGTCAGCTCTGGGAGCTGTGAAAAAAGGTGCCAAGCAAAGCTGAACCTGCTCAGTTCATGCCTCTCTGACAGAGGAGGTGACAGCAATGTACCAGCCCAAACACTATCCTTGTTTTTGCAACGGATATATCTGGTGCCATAAAATATTTAGTTCATCTAGTAATACACCTTGTTCTGAGTTCATGCTTTCCAGATGATGTTGAGTTGACTTTTTGACTTCCTCCTAGGCCTATCTCCAGGGAGCAATGTATTAGTTACATGGATGTAGCCCATGAGGGAATTTTTGGAAATTTGGAGAACCGCATTCTAGAGACTCAAAACTGTGACTGCTGAGTGGAGCATCTATGGGCAAGAGCAGAATCACTGAATACTGGAGAAGGGCTGCAAGGTGGCCTGGTTTCTGTGGCAGTGATCTGGTAGGTTCTGCTGAGGAAAACTGGTTGGTGTCTGGCATGTCTTCAGTAAGTAATAAATGCTAGCAAGCACTTTTGTTATTGGATTATGGATGGAATTGTCATCTAAAGGGAGAAACATTAAGTTTTCTTTAAAATATTATTATGTTAGTTTCCTAAGGCTGCCACACCAAAGTACCACAAACTAGATAAATTAAAGCAAAATAAATTTATTCTCACTGTTTTGGAGGCTAGAAGTCTGAAAGGAAGATGTCAGCAGGGCTGGTGCCTTTCGGGGGCTCTGGGGGAGAATCTGTTCCATGTCTGTGTCCTGGCTTCTGGTGAACATAGGCAATGCTTGGTGTTCCTTGGCTTGTAGATGCATCACTCCAGTCTCTGCCTCCAGCTTCACGTGGCCTTCTGCTTGTGTATCTTTGTGCCTTCACATGACTGTCTTCTCATAGAAACACCAGTCATATGGAATTAGGAGTCTACCCCACTCCACTATGACCTCATCTTAACTTATTACATCTGCAAGGACCCTATTCCCACATAAGGTCACATTCTGAGGTATTATAGGTTAGGATTTCAACATATTTTTGGGAGGACACACAATTCAACTCATATTGGACTTTATGACTCTATGAAATTACTCAAGAGAATAGCTTCCTAATGCATGAGAAATAAAAATTGGGGTGATTCAAGACATTACAAACTTTATAGTTAATGTTTGTTCAAATTAACTTAAAGGAGGGGGTGGGACCCAGAGAAGGAAGGGGCTCAAGAGAGCTCATAGCTTATTTCTACAAAATAAAGAATTTCCTTGCTGTCTGTGAGCGCTTGGCAACTTGAGGTTGAGGACTCTGCTCTGAATTGTCTTCTCATCTCACACCCCTGCCTAACTGTACACTTACATTTTGTCATACAATCCATCTCCACACATTTTCTTCTTTCATATTTGTCCCCCCCAATCCCTCCAATCCTGCCTGGAGGCTAAAGCAAATGAAATATATCTACTGTTCTGTACATTTAGCTAATAAAAGAACACTGAGTCTCCACATTCAAATTTCCTTGCAATGTTAGATTGCTTGCTCTAGTTTAGCCTATTAACTATGGGCAAAATACATTGAATATATTTTATTTCTCTATTTTGTGACATTAACATTTGACTTTCAGCTAATCATTTAAATGTGTGGCACCGGAAAACACATCTTCATAATTGCCTCCATATTTACATTCCTCAGGGCTGAAGCATAGCAATTTGAATGGATGCAGCTTAAGAATTAATATAGATAGACAAAAATGACAGAGGACTGTGAAGAGGCCCCATGGTTTTGAGAGCTATTCCCTGGCAATCCCTTGTGTTTGATTATTAAAGAAAAAAAAAAAGCAAGGCAGATGTTGAGTGCTCTAGGCTATTCTGCATTTATGGAATTTTCCACGAGGTAATATGCATTCAGGTCACATACACAGTGAGATTTCCTGCAGTGACAGTACAGATAATAAGGCTGTGCAACTTGGTGATAATTTGCTCCATTTAAGCACACCATCAACTGGTGCATTTTTACAGCAATTGTCTCAAAAGCATGAGAGATGCTTTTGTGTGCATGTTTTAAATATGGATTCATTAGCACTCAAAGAACAATAGGATGCATTCTGAAATGCATCTTAATGAGAAATAAGCATCAATATGTCTTCTGAGTTCGTGTTTCTATACCACTTTTAAGCCATTAATTAATTAATGGTATTTCTTTGGTCAAATTTAGAAGTAAATAAACCTCTTCCCATTTTTCCTTTTTTTTTTTTTTCAGATTGAATTTCACTCTGTTGCCCATGCTGGAGTGCAGTGGCATAATCTCGGCTCACTGCAACCTCCGCCTCCCAGGTTCAAGCAATTCTCCTGCCTCAGCCTCCCAAGTAGCTGGGATTACAAGCATGTGCCACCACGCCCAGCTAATTTTTTTGTATTTTTAGTAGAGACAGGGTTTCACCGTATTGGCCAGGCTGGTCTCGAACTCCTGACCTTGTGATCCGCCTGCCTCAGCCTCCCAAAGTGCTGGGATTACAGGCATGAGCCACTGCGTCCAGCCCATCTTCCCATTTTCCAGGAGTGGCTTTCCCAGAGCCAGATAACATAGTTTAAATATCCATTATTTCTACCAACTATTATTGGGTTAGTACAGAAGGTTTAGCATCTCCAACCCATCAAAGGAGAAAATGAGAAGGAAAGGGAATATTAAAGCAATCCATTTTTATTTTTTAGTTCAGTGTATAATCTAGAGTCAAGATGAATGATTGTGTACTGTCCATTAATATCTGTGCTTACCACTCCTAGTTGCTAAGCACCTTAGAGTTGCTAAGGTCATCTAACCTTTTGTGGCATATCTGTTGGACTTTTAAGTCTTTCTAAAAGATAAGCTCCTTGGTATGCAATGTTGTGCTCATAGAAGTATTGTTTTTCAACCCACTGCATATCAGCAAATCTGCCTTGGGGCTACATGAACATATGGGAACTGGCACAAATATGCCTGGACTGGTACAGCAGGAAGTCAGCCACTGCAGGGAAAGGATGGACATAACACTGAAGCTATCAAGCATATTAAAAGTTTCTTGCAATAAACAAGATAAAAAATGTCCAACACAATTACATCCAAAGAAATTAGTGACAAGTCAGACTACTTCCTGAAAACATGCCTTTGCAAATAAAATTGATATTAAAATTTCATGTAAATTTTCAAAGCCAGAACAAGTCTCAGAGAAATGATTGTGTGTGTGTGTGTGTGTGTGTGTGTGTGTGTACACATAGGTTCTCTTTGGAAAGAGAAAGACAGGAGCATGACATTACTGGAAGGAGCTTTAAGGAATATCAGAACACCTGGCTTCTGATCCTTTCTCTAATCTCACCAGTTCTGAGTGTGAACATTCAGATGAGTTCTGTGACAAGGAACAAGATGCACTGAAGTTACTTCAAGAAAAAGGAGGATCTTCGAGGGGTAAGCATGGATTAGAAATAGAGCAAAAACTCAGAAACAGACACAGGCTGATGGATTCATTCTCTCTCTCTCTTTCTCTCTCTCTTTTCAGTGCCTCCTGGCATTGGCATCTTAAGTTCTCCTTGCACTTCTGCATCTCCCTCTGCTCTCTACATACCTGCACTGTTCAATACAGGAACCAGCAAGCACATATGGCTATTCAGATGTAAACATATATTAAATAAAATTAAATAAAATTTATTCAGTTCCTCAGTTGCACTTGCTATGTTTCAAGTGCTCAACAGCCAACCTGTGGCCACTGGATATTGCATTGGAGGATGCCAATTATAGAATTTCCATCAAGCGGCCAGGCACAGTGGCTCATGCCTGTAATCCCAGCACTTTGGGAGGCTGAGGTCGGCAGATCACATAAAGCCAGGAGTTCGAGAACAGCCTGGCCAACATGGTGAAAACCCATCTCTACTAAAAATACCAAAATTAGCTGGGTATAGTGGTGCTCATCTGTGATCCCAGCTACTCAGGAGGCTGAGGCATGAGAACGCCTTAAACCTGGGAGGGGGAGGTTGCAGTGAGCCGAGGTCGTGCCACTGCACTCCAGCCTGTGTGACAAAGCAAGATTGTCTCAAAAAAAGCAAAACAAACAAAAATTTCCATCATCCCAGAATGGCCTGCACTCCATTCTGTGACCATTTCTCAACAATCCTGCTCTTTGTTTACCTCCACTTTACTGATTAGAAAAGTGAGGCTCAGAAATGCAAAGATTCAGGTCCAAAGTTTACATAACTAATAAGCAGCAGAACACTCAATCCTCCAAATTAATTACTCAATTGCCTCCAAATTCATTATTTTTAAGCTACTATATCACATTTACTCTAAGTCAGTAAAGAGTTTTCTTTCTGTATTAAAAATAAAGAATGAGGCTGGGCATGGTGGCTAACACCTGTAATCCCAGCACTTTGGGAGGCCAAGGAGGGCAGATCACAAGGTCAGGAGTTTGAGACCAGCCTGAACAACATGGTGAAACCCTGTCTCTACTAAAAATACAAAAATTAGCTGGGCGTGGTGACACATGCCTGTAATCCCAACTACTCAGGAGGCTGAGGTAGGAGAATCACTTGAATCCAAGAAGCGAAGGTTGCAGTGAGCCGAGATCGTACCACTGCACTCCAGCCTGGGTGACAGAGTGAGACTGCATCTCAAAAAAACAAAATAAAATAAAGAATGAGTAGTTAAAAATAACACAATTTAAAATAAACACTGACCAGGTGCAGTGGCTCATGCCTGTGATCCCAGCACTTTGGGAGCCCATAACAAGAAGATTGCATGAGCCCCAGGGTTCGAGACTTCAGTGAGCTCAGATTGCACCACTGCACCCAGCCTGGGTGACAGAGTAATAAAACAAAAATAAAATAAACACTCCAAAATTAGATTTAATTATTTGATTTCCTAAGGTAAGCAAAGGAAAAATTGCATCATTAATCAAATTATCAGTGTGTTGATAGTTTCAATTTAGTGTTCAAAATGGCTACTTTTGGTTTTTTAGTTTTGGACCTTTCCTTTGACCTGGATGGTCAAAAATTGGGACTTTTTTGTTTTCATTTTCTCCCTAGAATATGAAGATGAAAAGAGTAAAAGACTAGGAAGCATGAAACCTGGAATATAGCCCTGGGTATGCAGCTAGCTAACTGGATATGACTTTGGACAGGTCAGTTACATTCTGGGTCAGTTTCCTTAGCAGTCAAAAGACAACTTCGATGAGTTTCTGTATTCAGGATTGGTGTTTACTTGGTATGTTCCAATGTGGTCACACTGTTTATTAAATTATTGAAGTAGTCTCATACCAGTTGGCAAACAGCACCCCTTCTCTAGCCATCTAGCTCTTCCTCTGGGATCCTCCCACCACCCCACGATGTAAAACTTGAAGGGTTGATGGCTGAAAAAATATTGGCCTCTGAATACTCTGCTGCAGCCCACAGTTGGCATTCACTCCAATTGTCAGTTTTCATGCCTTAATGATTGTTAAATATTTTTGATCCTGTACATCCTCCACACATCCAAATATATGTTTACAATGTTCCCATTTATAGTGTGTACAGGTTGCTTGTTCGGTTCGGTTAAAGTTTGAAGTATAGACTCAAAGTTGATAAACTATTTAAGTTGCCTATGAGGCTTTCAGCCAATAATTCAGACAGCTTCTTCCCTTTGAAAAGTGGACAGGTAGGAAAATAAGGATGAGGTTACAGGGTTCACTTTCTGGATTTCTCTCCCATATGTCAATAGCTATAAGTTCTGTGAATAAATATATGCTGTCTGAATCACTCTATATTCTCAGCCAGCTTTGTCTCTTAAATGTATTTAGATAATGGGACACCTCCCCTGAAAAACTAAAAAAAAAAAACAAAAAAACACAGTTTAAATTATCATCTTTGGCATTTAATAAATGTCAAGATCATTGAATCAGATTCTCTTCCTATGACTCACTTTATACTTCTTGAACCAACATTAATTTACCTCTTAAGGCACATAATAACTACAGAGGTAGAAGGGTAGAATGTCTAATAATTTATTCATTAAGTTCCAGTCACTGCTGGTTTTAAAAGACAGATCTGTTAGCTTCTCATTTCAAGGTCTCTCTCTCTATTCTCCTTTTAAAGATAATAATACAATTTCTATGTTGCTAAGAAGGAACAATGTTTAGATTATATTTCAATCTAAATTCTCAAGTTCCAAACTGTTTTCAGAAATTCTGTTATTAGTCTTTCAAATACTGAGTTTGATAGGTAACTAAGGGTTTCTTTCATTAAGCTTAGCTTAGCTGCTAGTTTTCCTCAGGATGGCTGCAGAAGCTCTTCGCATCACATCTTCACACACCGAAGTGAAAAGATAGGAAATATTTCCCAGAAGTCATCTTAGCTTATCCTACATCACATTGTCCAGTATTGAGTCTTTCATAAGTCAATCATTGGAAAGGAAGAAGGGATCACCATGACTGGCTAAGACGAATCAAGATCTACCCAGTGGGTCTAAGGCTGGGACCAACTTAGCTTGAGCATTTAGCTTCATAAAGGATTTTGTTTTGTTAGTAAAAAAGAAGATGCAAATGGTTGTTGGGTAGGTAATTATTATACTAGAATCTGCTACACATAACAGCCCTGTGGGATAGTCATATTTATTTCTCCCAGTTTATAGTTGAGTGTACTGTGATTCGACATGGTAAGCAACATGCCCAAAAACTATAAGTGTCCCCGGTGGAGCTGTGATTTGAACTAAAGTCTGTCTGGCACTTACATGGAGGCACCAAGTTACTATGCTCTACTAATTTCCAGGTCATGTATTACATTCACTAAAGATATTGGGCTCCAACTCACAGTCTTTCTTCTCACCAAAATCCCTCTTATTACCCAGGGAGATCTCCATCAAATCCTAGCCACATTTCCTGACCCCACCTGCAATGGCCTTTGCTACCACCTCACTGTAGCCTCTCACTCCCTTGGCCTTTCCCTCAGTAACTATTCTAATGTTGAATCTTGAATTCTAGTATTTCATGCTCCGACAGCCTCTCATACTTCCAGCCTGTCCCTCTCTGTCTTACTCCCACTACACCTGTTCTTTAAGGTCCCAGAGTTCTCCAACCTCCCCTCCATCTGGAATGTCTACTTCAATATATGAAACTGAAGATGTCTCAAAGCTCCACTCAGACCCCTTTCTCTGAAAGAAGGAAATGAGGCTCAGAATGCTGACACAAGTGGCCTAATGTCCCATGGCTAGTAACTGCAGTGCCAAGACTCGACCACTGGGCCCTTGTGGGTTCCAATGTTTTGTTTTCTCCCTGCACTATCTCTTTGGTTGAAACTTTTCTCCTGGTAAAGATTTTTAAATATCTTGGGTTGGAACAATATTTTAAGATATTAGCAAATTATACTTAAGTGTAACATGCTTTATATTTTAAAAAGATTTTACAACATATTTTGCCAATGTCTAGAAAAGGCTATAGTGATGAGAAGCTGCTAAGATAGGAAAATGTTATGCCAATTTCCATGCTGAGAACTGGATAGCTGAATAACTGAATGGTCAGAGGCAGGAAAGTGTTCACTCTTGGGGAATTTATAGGATAGATAGTTTAAAAAATAGCCTAAGTTCTCTAAAGTTCTCTTCAAAATAGATGTTTTCATAGATTAACTTGTTTTAAAATAAATACAAAGGAGCAGGCATAAGATGATGTTGCATTTTCCTTAGTAGCTGATCTCTGAAAGACATTGCTTAGATTTCTATTTTGAAATTAAAACAAACAAATAGCATACATTGCAATATGGAAATACTCAATGATGCTATATATATACTTTAAGTTCTGTGATACATGTACAGAATGTGCAGGTTTGTTACACAGGTATACATATGCCATGGTGGTTTGCTGCACCCATCAACTCGTCATCTACACTAGGCATTTCTCCTAATGCTATCCCTTCCCTAGCTCCCCACCCCCTGACAGGCTCTGGTGTGTGATGTTGCCCTCCCTGTGTCCATGTGTTCTCATTGTCCAACTCCTACTTATGAGTAAGAACATGTGGTGTCTGGTTTTCTGTTCCTGTATTAGTTTGCTGAGAATGATGGTTTCCAATTGCATCCAAATCCCTGCAAAGGATATGAACTTATCCTTTGTTATGGCTGCATAGTATTCCATGGTGTATATATGCCACATTTGCTTTATTCTTATAAGACAGAACTTCCTAGGGTATGACTATTTAGTTTGATTGATCTGAAATTATGGATTTCAATAATTTGGAGATGAGACCTTAGTATTTCCAAATGTATGCAAATATTGCTTTCATAATGCACTTGATGGGTCTGAAATAGGAATAGCACTGGGCAGGCACAGGAGGATAGAAAACCCCCAACAACAGCTAAAACAAGAATTAGGCAAAGAAACCATGAGCTAATGGAAAACCCAAAAGAAGGGACAACAAATGGCCAAAATCCTGGTCAGGTTGACATATCTATGACTCTTTCTGGCAAACCCGAAAAAGGGAGAAAGGGGATGGTAACAAGGGTCCCTGAAATCCTCTCCTTTTCCAGAATGATTATTCCACCCCCTAATTAAAGAAACACCCATAAAATTAAAAACCTAAACTTAATTGTGTGTGATTTGTTCTCATCAGCATGCCTGCACTTCTCTCTCAACTGTGTACTTTCATTTTTGGAATCAAAGCTTCTTGCCTTTCGCATCATTCGGACTCATCCCTGAATTCTTTTGAACCAGGACACCGGCTGAGGCTGGGGTCTCACTGGCATCTGAAGACCCTCCAAGCCCTCTGACAACAGGCAGCAGGCCTTCTTAGTTATGTTTGCTGGCTTGATTAGAATCATATTGCCTTGCACAGTGATAAGCACCTAAACTGATATTAGCTTCAAGGAAACATGAAAGTGTTGATTAACAAAAAAAAATTAGGTGTTAAGGGTCCCCAAAATACTCTGCTTTGGTTTAATGTATATTGACTACAAAACGTCTTTTGAGGCAAGTTTTACCTGTGTAATCAACAGTATTCCTGTTTGGTGTGATGTGAAAAGACAAGGATTTTAGAAGATTTTGTGTGTGTGTCTTCATGAAACTTCATTGGAAACAAAACATGGGAAGTGAAAAAGAGAAATTTCATAGATACCGTTTGCAATTCTTAGTTAAGCTAGAAACAAAGAGGATCCTGATAATTTAAACATTTGTTTAAATTGTTTCTAATTCCTGTGGTCTGGGAACAAATTCCCAACCTAGCTTCAGTTACCCTCCTCCACCCCACTCCATTGATGAAAAGGGGGAAGAGGGAAACGGGGTGGGGGGAAGAATGTGGAAGGAGAAGGAGGTGCAGAAAATTTTGTTTAATTGGGGTTGTAAAAACCAGCAGATGACTCAATATCTCCCTGAGGTTTTTACTGTAGGTCACAGAAAGGAATGTGGAAAAACTATTTTCATGACTTCCGCCTCCTGGTAGGATTTGCCTCAGTGGTAGGCCTGCCAACAGTGGCCATGGGTCCTGGACAGAGGATACATGTGCTGTCTGGCCCACTGGTCTGTGGTCATTTCCTATCTTTTTAAGGGTCTGATGTTATTTTAAGTGTGCCTCTTCACTCTGTGGGTATCACAGACACATTTCTCTGCTGTCCTGTTGCAGAATTGGTCTACTTTTTGACCATGCATGTTGCAGACAGTCCATGGAGGTGAGACAGGGATGGTCCTCAAAACCTAGAAATAAGGAAAATGAGATTGCTCTTTGAGAATTAAGCTATGACACAAGTCCAGCATAATTTGGAGTAAAGCGAGATATTTAAAGTCACATTAAGATTGCAAGCAAACTTGAATTGTGTGTGTTCAAGTCAGGCAACAAGAAGTGGATTTACCCAGGCTCCCTGGCCAGCATATTCCTATTATAGTGATGGATACATCAGACTGCCAGAGTTGATGTTTGTTGCACATTCTCTTCGCATAACCAACTCTCCTGATTCCCCAAAGTAAACTTTTCATGTAGTTTGCACGGATCAGACTGACCTAAATGTGAGATCTCCTTGACAGTCACATTTCCCTTTAAAATCTAATACATTGGCATTCTGTATTTCTACCTCATGGTAAGTTTTGTTAGCTAAAGGTCTCATCTCTAAGTCCAAAGAATGTTAGGTTACGATGAGTTTCAGAGCTGCTATCATCCACATCATGCTGGTGTCTCCCAAAATTTATATGTTGGAACCAAACCTCCAATGGGATAGTATTGAGGGATGGGGCTTTGGGGAGGTGATTAGGTTATGAGGACAGATCCCTCATGCACGTGAATGGTGCATTTAAGAAAAGAGGCCCCAGAGAGCTAGCTAGCCCCTTCCACCACGGGAGGATGCAGCAAGAAGGCATCATCATCTGTGAATGAGAAAATGGGCCCTCACCAGACACTGAATCTGCTGGCACCTTGATCTTGTACTTTCCAGCCTCCAGAACTGTGAGAAATAAATGTTGTTTATAAGCTACTCAGTTAATGATAATTTGTTATAGTAGCCCACATGAACTAAGACAAGAGCTTACAAGTCTGAGGTCATCCCCCTGGAAAGCAGTGGATAGGCTCACTGAGAAAAACATCTCTTCATGAGGACCTCTCTGGATGGCCAGCCAGCCCTGTCCAGGCCCTGCCCTATCTGTGCCCCTCAAAACACACCTGCTTCACTGCCTCTCAACCAGCCTCAAGAGAGGATGACATTGCTACCATTTGTTTTTTTCTGAAGGAATCCTTCAAACACTTCATTTGGCAGTTATTCCTATTTCAGCAAGACCTTGTGAGGCCCAGCTTCACAGATGGATGATGGCCCCATCCTACAGTGGAAGAGAGGATGTGCCTGTATCTTAGTTGGGGAGAGAGGAAAAAGCAATCTGTCAACCCAATGGAAAATCCATCACTGTGGGGATTTACAGGAATAAATGACTGTAACACTTCTTCCTGGCAGCTTTGTGCACATGTATAATAAGTAAACCGTTGTTCCTTTATAGAATTGTTTATTTCAAAGAACTTGTGACCCTCAAGATTTTCTATTTAACCCCTAGGCTTTCTTGCCTTATCCAATTCCATAGCTGTCACACCATGTTCATCTTTAGAGCCAAGAAATTCAACTATGCAGTGCCCTTGCTCTCAAGAAAAAATTGTGACAGGAACCTTTGTGAATTGTCTTTATTTCATTAGAATTTGTCACCCCAATTTAACTTTTTGCATGTGACCAGAAATGTTTTGAATTGTTAAATGCTCAAGTTAATGTCAAATTTTCAAATGTGAAGTCAACACAAGCTTCATACCGCTTGGTAACTTATGTAAATATTGTCTTAATAAGACAAAGAACTTAAAAGAGCAGTATGTTTATTTGAAGTAAAAGTGTATTTTTAAAATGAAGAGGCCTAAGGGTGCATGTCATCTGAAGCATAGCACCCATGTGGATCACACTCTATGATTTCAAAATTCGGAGATGCTCCTGATCTATCAATCATTAACTGTTGACCTTTGAGCAGCTAAGAAGACTGTGTTATATAACAGTTGTCCCTGACTACTAAAATGATTAATTTGGGGGTGGTAGATGGGGACATTTTTTAAAATATTAAATCTACTAAATTCAGGTAAAATTACTTTGTAACATTTCCAGGTCTAGTGTCTCATAGGCCAACTAAATATATGCAAATTCATTTAATAATCAGAGAAAAGAAATGCACTGTTACTAAACCAATGAAACACAAGCAGCTCTTTTGCTCATTTGCTGTGTGTCCAGAACTGTGGGAGACATGGGATCTTCAAGCATTTTACAGAAAAAGGGCTCATGGAACAGAGGGACAACCAGGGCTGGGGCACTGCTGGCAGTAAGGACAGTGGTAACCTGCCCATCACTGCAATTTATATTTGTGAGTGTTTCATTCCTTTACAGGTGGGGAATGTCCTGAAGAGCAGGACTTATGTTCATTTATGTTTTAATCACCCTCACCTCTGCCCCACCTCAACTTTTCATTAGCGCTCAACACCGTGATTGGCATGAATAAATAGAGGAATAAGAGAGAAAAGGGATGACTGAAAGAGAGACTGAAAACTATGGCACTTCTATTTCTTCCTATAGAACAAATACTAGAAGTAAGTCCTCAGGGATTAAAGTCTTATCTTATTTTTTTTCTCTAAAGAGTGGCTGACTAATCAGTGATTTTTAAGCTCTTGGAAGTCACAATTCAATGGCTTCTGCATTGCTCAGCTTAGGTTCCTTTTCTCACCCGTTCCCCCTCCCTTCTCATCTCCTTGTGCCTATGGAGTAACCAGGTCAATTCCTATGATGGGATGGGCTGATCCATTCAAACAACTGATTGACATGGCTTATAAAAATAGCCAAGCTGGGCTTGTTGGCAAAGGCTAGATTTCAAGGAAGATGATAGTGGTGTGAGTCAGCAGCTTGTGAAATTCAAGGAGGCAGTTAGAGTGACAAAAAGGAAAAAGAATTGACGTTGACCAAAATGTGCCCAGATAACACATCACCCCACTGAGGAAAGAAGACAGAAGTAAACAAGTAGGTGGGAACATGTGTCAGTCAATTTTTAAAGAAAACAACTTCATCTGACATTATATTTAAAAAGATCATGTTGACCTGCACATGCTGAAACATAAAAATAACAATTAATATAATGACTTTTAAATATGAGAAGTAGCATGGAGATAGAGCAGTATATGCTGTCTAAAAAAAATTCTTACTATTCCCACAATCTGATTTTTCATTAATAAACTTCACAGGTCTTTGGGAAAGTCAGTGGTTGGATCAATGCATGGATTCAATTCTAAAGCTGGAAAGAAAGAGTTTATTTTCTCTTGAGTTTCTGTCTAGCCAGCAGGTTTTAATTCCTGTGTAATAATGGTTCGTTATCCTTCATCTATTGAATAACCATTTTCTTTAAAGGCCAGAATATTGTAACTCCAAGAAATAAAAAGAGGTCAATTTTGTTGAATACTGTTTATTTATATTTTTTGCACACTTTGCACATTTTCTTGAGTATGTGTAAGCAATCAAGTAATCCTACATACTGGTGGCTGCCTTGTGGATATCTCTTATTAGCATCCTGCCAAAAAGTGTGGAAGGCAAAAGGACAAAACTTAAAGCAAGACTTGAAAAAGTGGCCCGTGTATAAGTGGTGTATTCATTACCAAGCGTGGCCAAAATATGTTTGCCTATTTATACCAAAGGCTCTTCAGATTTACCAATTAGCTTCAATAATTAATTGATTGAGGGGTGATGTTAATGCTTTTTAAAAAGCACTTTTTAATATTTGTAGTCATTAAATACTTGTAGTTGATACCTGTAGAGTATATCTGCAAGGAGACTTATTTCATCTGGGTAGGAAGAAGTAGGAGTGGGGAGAACTTGCCTCAATTTCTGTACTTGCTTCACTTTCTTTACTATTAGGAATGGATGACTAGTTTAGCAAGAACATCACTGCCTCAAGGCACCCCTTCTCCTAAGCAGCACATGTCTCACAGAATATTTCAAGGTTCACAGAGCAGTTTCACCTACCTTAGCAGCAATCTGTGATGTTTCACAGAGGAGGAAAGGAAAGCACCCAGATCTGAAGTGCTTCTCCCAGGAGATCATGGAGCCAGCCAGAGGCTGACACTGCATTTAAGTCCAAGTCTCCTTCAGAACCCAAGCCCTCTCCACCGTACCTCTTGGCTGATCCCAAGCAGATAGCTCTCATTTCTCAACAAACAGAAATAAGGCAACATGCAATCTTGGAATAGAAATGAAGTATTTCTCCTAAGGCATCTATTATAGGCAACTTATTGAATAAACCTCTTAAGATCAAAAAAAGATTCTTAAAACTGCTAGTCATTATTCATAAACACACAACAAAGCCTTTCAGATTTATAAATTTACATGGAGAAATAAAATTCACCCCAGAATAACTTTAAAATTGTTCAAAATAATATATTTTATATATATGTACATACATTATTATTATTTCAAATATATATATATATATATTTGAAAACATCCTCAAGGCTGTTTTTTGAAAAAGAAGGACATAAATAAAATTTGAAAAGACAAGAGATTCTGTGAGGAAAAAGATCATTAGATCCTTTGAAATTAACTGGAGAAATGATGGCAGGTACATGGGGAATCAGAAGGACACAATGATATCGAATTTCTCTTTATGGATCACAGGCTTTTACTAGTGTAGTCTTATAAATAATTGAAAATATTTTTGTTTCCTTCAGAGAAGAATGCAAAGTAGTATCAGGTTCTTACCTAGAGAGGACACACACACATACACACGCACACACACAACACACTCCTACTCATAGATCCCACTGGGAATTTGGGAAACAGAGCACTCCATTAGGTAATTCTCTTTAAAAGTCAATTCAGGGATGGGCACGATGGCTCACGCCTGTAATCCCTGCACTTTGGGAGGCCAAGGCGGGAAGATCACGAGGTCAAGAGATCGAGACCATCCTGGCTAACACTGAAACCCCATCTCTACTAAAAATACAAAAAAAAAAAAAATTAGCTGGGAGTGGTGGCAGGTGCCTGTAGTCCCAGCTACTTGGGAGGCTGAGGCAGGAGAATGACTTGAATCCAGGAGGCGGAGCTTGCAGTGAGCCGAGATTGCACCACTGCCCTCCAGCCTGGGCGACAGAGCAAGACTCCGTCTCAAAAAAAAAAAAAAAAAAGCCAATTGAATGGGTGTATCTTAAAGCCTTTTCCCTCTAAAGATCCCTGTGATAGTGTTTGAAATCCCTCTAAAGAGCCCTGTGACAGCATTTAAAAAAAACCCTATTACCTACAAAGTAGATGTTTGTTACATATTTCTTGGATAAATGATTGATACAGGATTGATTCAAGACAGGAGATGAAAGATCCTGGAAGGCCAGGTAGATGACTATCATAACAGTCCAGCAAGAGGTAGTGATGACTTATTTGGGGGCAGTGGAAAGAAGAGGGCAGAACCAGGACCACTGCACAGGTAGAACTGACCTCCTTATTGAATATTCAGCAGCTTCTCACAATCTAGACAACTATTGAAGGCTCTCCATTCACTTCCTTTATCTACTTCTTGGCCCACACTCATTCTCCATGCAAACGTTAGTTCCCTTCTAATCATCCAGGAAGTAAAACCTGAAATATCTAAATAATTAAAATCGATTATACTCCGATAACATTGGAGGCAGCTGCTATACTCTTCATAATATATTTTACAGATTAAACATTTATTTCGTATAGTCAGGTTTGTATAGATGAGTTAATATTTTAAAAAGACATTTGTCTTCAGGAAACAAAAAGAAAAGAAATATCAGACTATCACCTACATGAATTCTGAAGGTACATGAATTTGCCCATTACATTTTGCTACTTTGAGACATTAGAAGACCTCTCAAGAAGTCCGAACCTTTCTGTTGAGACTTGTTCTTAGATGAGACAAATCTGATCTCTTCAAAAAGATGAGGTTCTCCTAAAAACAGTGTGTCAGTTCTCTGTGAACTCTTGGGAAAAACTGTGAAACAGAGACCTTGGTTCCCTCTGCAGACCTCCCATATACAGAATTCATGAGTGTCGGCTAGGATCTGCCCCCAGATATTGCATGGGCTTCATCTCTCGATAGTATGGACAACTTTTGGTAGAGGAGGTAGACGATAAAAGAAAATAACAGATCACCTGCAATCAGTGGAGACTCTAAGGAGTTCAGAGAAAGTGCCAGCCTTCAGGAAATGTCAGGACAAGCGTTAGCTCAATTCAGTAACCAAATTCAGTTCAATTCAATTCAACTCAGCCTGGATGTTTATCGATAAGTCTCACAATAATTCTTACATTAAATTATTGTCATGAAATTTATGAAACTTATGCTGTGTGCATTTGATTTGTTTTATTCAGCATTTCTTCTTTTCATGCAGTCCTAAGTGGTAAGGTGGCTTTCTTCCATTCTCATAAGAATTAGCACAAAGAATTCTCATCCTTGTTCCCTGTTATCTCTTATGCATGCTTACTAGCAGCTGGTGAGAGCTGCTAAGAAAAAATGCCATTCTAGAGATATAATTTGGAATCAAGCAGAAGTATCTGCTGCAGAACTAATCACATGTTTGGAGTAAAGGATTGAAGTGTGAAGAAAGCGAAAGACAGTCAAGGCTACATATGGATATTTTTAAAGTAAGGCTCATGTGCAGCAGCTGAAGAAGTATGTCAGTGTTCCTTGCACTCATGTGATGTGATACTTATGTGGCTCACTTCAAAATCAAAAATGACATTGTCAATACTCTGCTTTTTTTTTTTTTTAGGAAGGGTCTCACTCTGTCACCCACGCTGAAGTGCAGTGGCATGATCATAACTCACTGTGGCCTTGAACTCCTGGGCTCAAGCGATACTCCTACCTCAACCTCCCTGGTAGCTAGGATTGGAGGTGCACGCCACTGTGCCTAGCTAATTTTTTTTTTTTTTTTTTTTTTTTTTGTAGAGATGGAGGTCTCACTTTGTTGCCCAGGCTGGTGTCAAACTCCTTGCTTCAAGCGATCCTCCCACCTCAGCCTCCCAAAGTGCTGGGATTACAGACATGAGCCACTATGCCTAGCCTATTCTGCTTTTATTTTGAGAATTTCAACTTTTACCTCTCCCATATGTCCATATAAATGATCCATCACCATGGGGAGGGGAGGGAGGTGGAGGTAGAGATGAAGTCTCCACATGTGGAAAGCAAATATCTGAAATATGCTGGAGTGTAGTACCTGCATAGGTCGTACTGGGTCAAAGATTACAAACAATTCCTCTTAAGGGCACGAAGAGGAATTGGTGCCTTTGAGGTCAACGTGCATTCCAAGTTCTAGAAATAGAGTTTCAACAAGTTCTGCCAGATGCCTTATCTTGGCAGCTTTCTTATTATTATTTCCCTTGACTGCCAAAGAGCAACTCCCCCACTGCCGTGCACAGGTCAGTGGCTGGTGCAATCAATGAATCAATCAAATAGGCAACAACTGGCTTTAAGAACTGGCTTCATAGTGAAGGCTTCTGTGGGGATTGCATTCAGCCAAACCTCCCAAGGGCACATTGAGAAGGATTTGTACTAGAACATATTATTGTTCTCAGCTCCCAGTCATTTCTTTATAAAAATTACTTTGATTATTTTTGACAAGGGAGTGTGAATGTAGGGTATTCTGTGGGAACTCTCATCTCTGCACTCCTCAAGGCTGAAATGATTAAGATCCATATGTAACAAAGTTTTTCCACAATGTGAAGCAATGGAGTCAAGGATGGTGATATCCAGCCCTGTGCCACCACTTCCCCACTTGAATCCAAGGTGGTTGCTATTTATCTATCACAAAGTTACCGCCAAGCCCAGCGACCACACTTTCTCAGTCCAACATTCCAGGAATTCTCTTCGCATTAGGATGTGAAATGAAACTTCTTTGCCCTGATTAGGGAGCTTTGGTTCAGGGCTGCCTAGGCTCTTGTCTTGTCAGAGCTGCCTATGTCTTAAGATAATCAGAAGGATTATCCTAAGAAAGTTGTATTTAGGGCAGGATTACTCAGCTGACCCCTGGCTTGCCCTGGAGAGCAAACCAAGCCTTGAAGTGGTTCAGAAACTAACCAGCCTTCAGGAAATGTCAGGACAAGCAACGATGACTGTCCTGGTCCCTATCCTAGTTTGTATTAATCATGAACTTGGATTTATTTCCAGAGAAGAAAAATGCCAACCTTACCTCTACTCAGATTTCACTGTCACATTTTAGACTGTTCTATAAGTCTGTAATTTTTGTTTTAGTGGAAAAGATAACTTTGTCATGAGTACTATTCTTCAGTAATTAAGTGAAAATTACTTTAGGAAGTTTCCTGTTCTCTAAAAGTAATCAGATTCATGGAAGCGGAAGTGATAAAAGAAGAAATCATGTGTATAAACTAATTCAATGGAGGTAACAGCATTCATTCAACACATACTTCTTAAGTGCCAGGCATTGTTCTAGCTGAAGGTCAACAGAGTAGAATAGCACATGAGACCTGCTTTTTCTGAGGGTGACACATAACCACTAGCTACACCTGTGTGTAACTTCTGTGCAATATGGATGATAGCACAACATTACATAAACCGGATGCTATGAGGCCACAATGAAGGAAGTGCCTGACTCCAGGAGTTCAGAGGAGCTTCTTAGTGGAGACAAAGCTGTTTAACATACATTACTGTCTTGTGTTACCCATTCTCAAACAACTCAGACACCCCACCTGTGCATAAAAAACTGAAGGCTTTTAAAGTTTGGGTTCTATAAAAGCTAATAGCTGAAAAGTATAGAGGAAAGTTACATGGAGCGTACTTCCTCATGGCACTCATTGTGATTCTTCTGGTGTAATGTCACACTGAATCTTCTTGAAAACCTCCAGATTGAGTTTGTTTTTCAGTTTTGGTTTGGTCTTTTAGCATACGCTGTATTCTCCCTCAAGTATCATGTACTCAGATCATGATATGGCCTGGTCCAAACGTGAGAGTGCCACCAGTTTTTTTAAATGGTTGAAGCATTACTAGGAGCCTCTGGGGAATAAGTCAGAGAGCTGTCTTTGTTGGCCTTTATGCTTGGAATGGCTTGGCTTCCCATTATTGCAAGCTAACGAAACTATTCAGGATAAGCTTTGGCAGCCAAATCTGGAACACTTCAGGATCCATTGAGATGATCTTTGCAGAGCTCACACTGGTGCAGCCAGAGGGAGGATCCTGATTTAGTAGTTTCTACTTCAGGTTAGGACACGAGAGCCCGGTCAAGCATCCAGTGTGGCAATGCAGTTAGTTTATGTGTGAAGTGAGTGCTGGCAGGTGCTCAGGCATGAAGCCCAGCTACTGAGGGAGGGATTCCACTGCTATGCAACTTTGACTGCCCCCATGGCCAAGGGCAGCCAGCAAGTTATAATTTTGAGGCTTTTTACAATGGAGGATTTTTGAATCACGTATTTTTTTCTCTCTTAAAACAATGCATCAAGTTGAGGGGCTTTTTTCTCTTTGCCACAGCCTTGAGAAACTCCTGTTGCCGATTATTTTTATTTTGGGGCTTCTCTTTGCTCAGAGTTATCTAGCCCTGCAGGTGAATTTGATGAGTTTTACTCCAGGGTTGAAAGGAGGCTAGTATTTGTGCCTTATCATTTGTTAAAGCCCACCTAATATGGGAGCCACTCAGTAGCCACTCAATATCCTCGAAAAAAAAAAAAAAGCCTTGTAATTGGAGTCTGAAGACCTAGATCTAAGCCCTAAGCTCTATGAAGTGTTAGCTATGTGCATTAAGGCAAGTGATTAAACCTCTCTGAAACTCAGTTTCCTCATATGTCGAAATGGTCCTTGGTTACATGAACAGATAGATTGCCCCAAACTAGCAGCAATTTTAAGAGAGATATCCACAAGGGGAGGGGGGAGGGATAGCATTAGGAGATATACCTAATGTAAATGACGAGTTAATGGGCGCAGCACACCAACATGGCACATGTATACATATGTAACAAACCTGCATGTTGTGCATATGTACCCTAGAATGTAAAGTGTAATAAAAATGAATAAATAAATAAAAATTTAAAAAAGAGAGATTTTCGCTATCTGGCTAATAATAAATGGAACATGAGCAGCTGCTTTAAGGCCTCATTGTCATTTTTGGAAGAGAAGTTGTCCAAACTTTAATTGCTTTTCCAACAGGTATACAACAGCTTACCTCCCTTAATTATTTAAGAAAATATTTTGCAGCTAACTTTCCTGGAGGGGTTGGTAAAAATTACGCTATATGACATGATAAATCTCATAGGAGCATCCTTGATTTATTTGGTCACCATGCCAGACATTAAGGTAGATGCTGAAGACACTGGCACTGTCTTCAAAGACTTTACAGCCTTGAGAGGGAGAGAGGCAACTACATATAAAACTACAATGAAGTATAATAAAACTGTGATAGACTCTTCCATAGGGTGCCAAGAAAGGCAAACAGATAATACATACCTCCTGTTGAATGTTCACAATCCCACCTCAGAAGTAGCCTTGCAAAAAATTGAACTTGAATTTCACAAGCCAGGAGAAGTGGCTCATGCCTATAATCCTAGCTACTCAGGAGGCTCAGGCAGGAAGGACTCTTGAGGCCTGAAGTTCAAGACCACCCTGGGCAACATAGCAAGACTTCCTCTCCCTGGTCCCTCTCTAAAAGAATTTTAAAAGTCAGCTAGGCATTAATCCACTCCAGCCTGGGCAGCAGAGTAAAATACTGCCTGTAAAGAAAAAAAAGTAAGAACAAGTAACTGGGGCCCCACAAATTTGGATGAAGAGGAAAACAGCTGTGAGATTTAAATGTAAAAAATAAGCCACAATCACACACCTATATAGTCGAAGAAGGAGTATTTTAATAATCTTTGGACAACTGTTGAGTATCCTTCTTTGACACTACAACAAAATTTAAGTGATTTTCTTAAAAATTAGTTGTAATATGGGATATGAAACCATACGAATGAATATTTTATATGCTTTGAAATGCGTTGGCTGTCTTTACTTTTTAAAATTTGTGTACTCTTATGGATACTTTTTAAAATGTGTATACATTTATGAATACAAGTATAATTTTATTTATTGCATAGTGATGAAGTCAAGGCATTTAGTGTATCCATCACTGAAGTAATGTACATGGTACCCATTAAGTAATTTCTCATCATCCACCTCCTTCCCATGCCCCTCACCCTTTAGATCCTCCACCGTCTGACATTCCACTGTCTGCTTCCAAGTGCACACATTATTCAGCTCCCTCTTATAAGTTAGAATATGCGGTACTTGTCTTTCTGTGTCTGAGTTGCTTCACTTAAGAAAATGGCCTCTGGTTCCATCCACATTGCTGCAAAAGACATGATTTCATTCTTTTTATGGCTGCATAGTATTTGATTGTGTTTATATACCACATTTTCTTTATCCAATAGTCTACTGGTAGACACTTTGGTTGATTCTATATCTTTGTTATTGTGAATAGTGCTGCAATAAATATACAAGTGGAGATGCCTTTTTAATACAATGATTTATTTTCCTTTAGGTAGGTACCCAGTAGTAGGATTGTTAGATAGTATGGTTGTTCTATTTTTAGTTCCTTGAGAAATCTTCATACCATTTTCCATTAAGGTTGTACTAATTTACATTTCATCAACAGTGTATAAATGTTCCCTTTTCTCTGCATCCTTGCATGGGGCTATCTTTAAAATAAAAACATGAAAGTACTAAAAAATAAATAAATACTTTGATAAATTTAGGGAAGAACATTCCAAACATGACAATTAAAATGGAACCCTTTTAAATATGAGGAAACACTTTAAACAAGAGACAAATAAAATATCAGAAAAAAATTGCAACATATGTGGCAAAACAGTTGACAGTCTCTGTACATAATAAACCATTACAAATTAATGCAGAAGAAAATACACATTCAAATAGAAACACAGATAAAGGATATGACTGGGCAACTGACCAAAGAAAGAATTAAAATGGCAAATAAACATTGAAAATTTTTCAAATTGAATAATATTCTATAAAATACAAGTTGAAACTATGAGCTAATCACTTTTTACTCAGAATAAACAACAGGTGAAAAGGAATGACAATAGTGTGATGGTGTGGATGTGGAAAAGTAAGAACTGTCATATACTCTTTTGAGGACTATATTAGTTTCCTATTGCCACTGTGACAATTTATCCACAACTTCATGACTTAAAGCAACACAAATTTATTCTCTTACAGTTCCGAAGTCAGAAGTCTAAAATGGATGGGCCAGGCTGTGTCTTCTGGAGGCTCCAGAGGAGAATCCATTTCCTCACCTTTTCCAGCATTTAGAGTCTGCTCTGATTCTTGGCTCCTGACCCCTCCTTTATCACTCCAACCTGTTTCCCTCTGACTCTGACCCTTCTGCCTCCCTTTTATAAGAACCCTTGTGACTACACTGGGCCCACCCAGATAATATGGGATAATCTCCCCATCTCAAACTCCCTAACGTAATCATATCTTCAAAGTTCCTTTTATAATGTAAGGTAACATATTCACACGTTCTGGGGATTCAGATGTGGACATCTTTGGAGAAGGGGGTTTATTATTCAGCCTGTTGTGGGAGTAAATTGGTATAAACTTTCTGGAGGAAAATTTGACAATATGTATCAACATCTTTATAAGGTACATATCTTTGATCCACTTATTCAACTTCAAGGAATTTATTCTATCAGTCAAACAAGTGCACAAAGAATAGGACTTGTCTGCAGCATTGTTTTAATAGAAAAACCTTGTAAATGTTCCAAATAAAAAGAAAAAAAAAAATTTTTGAGCCAAAGTCTTGCTCTGTCACTCATGCTGGAGTGCAGTCACATGATCATGGCTCGCTGCAGCTTTGACCTCCTGAGTTCAAGCAATTCTCCTTGCCTTAGCCTCCAGAGTATCTGAAACTGCAGGTGAGCACCATCATGTCCAGCTGTTTTAATTTTTTGTGGAGTCGGGGGTCTCACTATGTTGCCTAGGCTGATCTCGATCTCCTGGGCTCAAGTAATCTGCCCACCTTGGCCCCCCAAAGTGCTGGGATTACAGGTGTGAGCCACTGTACCCAGCCCAAAGCAAAATTTTGGTTAAATATGTCATACTTCATTAAAATAATAGAATATCATATAGCCATTACTAATGATTTTCCGTATTTATTGATATGGAAACTCTCCATTGTTAAATGAAAGTTCCAGGTAGCAAAAGAGTTTATGTAGTATGATTCCATTCTGATAAATATCAAAATTTAAATCTAAATATATATTAATTTAAATCTAATTAATTAATTAATTTAAATCTAAATATCAGAATTTAAATCTAAATGTAGGTTTGTATAGATTTGTGCATATATATTTGCATATATATTGCATAATAAATAAGCAAGGATATGCACAAAACTTCCAGTGCAAAATATTGCTGAGTGGAATACTGCTGAGTGACTTTTCCTTTTTCTTGTGGAAATTGTAAGTGAGAATTGACTAGGAACATGTGAGAAGATGAAGGTTTAGCCGAGTTCACAGGCCATGAATCTGCAGTGAAGAGCACGCGAAAGCAAGATCCTGGAGTATACTAGCAAGTGGCCGGATCACAGAATCCAGGTTAGAAAGGGGGAAAAGAAAAGTCAAGAGAGGTCTGACAAATCAGGAGAAAATGAATGGAATAACTAAATGGAAGAATCTTTCTAAATAACATAATCTCAAATTCCCTGCTGCTCACTTTTTGTAAAAATTAAGAAATATTCACCAAAAAAAAAAGTCAGGAGAATATGAAGCCACTCATTTTACTTCTAGAAGTTTTTCCTATACAAAATCAAACAAGGAGAGAGAATTGTGTATTAATTTAATTGTTTGGCCTTTAGAATCATGTTCCTTACAGGGCATCGGTGCGAGGGCTTCACCACTCTGCATATCCACCTGAGTTTTAAAACACGGTTTCTACTAAACATCTGGTATCTTGTATACAGGGGATAAATGTGGTCATGTTTCCTTCTTTAGCTGCTGGAAACCTTAGAGCAAAAAATGAGGCCACTTTTGTAACTGTGTCTGACTCAGCAGCCTAACAGTTCCATTGTCTTCCATGTGCTATCCTGTTTTTATTTTTCCTTTCCCTTGATTGCTCTCTCTATATATATTTTTGAGAAGTTGTTTTTCTTTATTTTTCAAACATTCATTCAATACTCTCCTCCAGGTAGAGTTTATAGCTGTTTGTAGTTGAGGAAATTGGACTAGAATGAAGCTTTGTGGAATCCAAGAAGAATTCGTTATTCTTTAGTTACTTTCATCTCCAACTGGGTTAGGCATCCTCCTAAGATGGTCCCAAGATGGCAGACCCCTGGAATCATCAGTACAATTTCCTCTCTTTTCACAGGTAAGGGATTTATAAACATAATAAGATTTATTTCCTGTAATTAGGTTACATTGAATAACAAAGGTGAAGGGATTACACAGATGTAATGAAGGTCCCTAGTCACTTGGCTCTGAGTTAATCAAAAGGGAGATTATCCTGAGTGGGCCTGACCTAATCAGGTGAGCTCTTGATAAGAGGGTGCTGGCCTTCCCTGAGAGATTCAAAGCAGCACAGATGCTCTTCTGTTGGATTTGTAGAAACATAATGCTAGGCTGTGAAAAGGGCCACTTAGGGCTGCAGTCCTCCAACTATAAGAACTGAATTCTGCTGTTGGGGTTCAGAAAACAATATCCCAGAATGAAACCTCAAATGCAGCCTGGAAAGAAAAAGTTCTTCTCTGACCTCTTACCCTCCTGTCTCTCAGTCCCATTCTCCCCTGAGGCTATCCATAGAAACCATAACTCCTTTTCCCCAAAGGCAGCCATAAACCTAAAAATGTTACTCTAACTTTCCCTCTGCCCTGTCTACGTAAAAACTGGCCATAAAGAAATTTTCTGACTTACCTTGTTTAACTGTGGATGATAAGACCCCCATTCCAGAGAGGGTTCTTCCCCATACCCAGAAGGAAGGAACACTGCACAGAGAAGCCAAGAAGAATCTAGACAGACAGGCCTTGCTGAGTTTCCCACTCAGTTTATTAACATTTGATTGTACCCTTTTTGTCCAATCTTATTTCGACACAGCTGTCCATAATTTGCTGAACCTAGGCATAAAAATGGAAAATTGCCCCCAATCTGAAGGCTCCCATGTTTACTTACATGTTAAATAAATTTGTATGCCTTTTCTTCTGTAAATAGGCTTTTATGAGTTGATTTTTCAGAAAACCTTCAAGGGGCTAAGGGGAACATTACCCTTGGCCACTATACTGCCAACAACCTATGAGCCTGGAAGAGGATCCCAAGCCTCAGATGAAACCAGGACCTCAGCCAACACCTTGATTTCAGCCTCATGAGATCCTAAGCAGAGGGTACAGTAAAGCTACACATGGTGCCTAACCAACAAAAACTATGAGATAATAAATACGTATTTTGGAAGCTGCTAAACTGGTGTTGATTTGTTATATAGCAATTGAAAACTAATATACAAACACTACTGTATTTGTTTTCTTCATTAATTAAACATAACGTATCCTCACTTCTGTATCCATCAGTAAGGCAAGGTTCTGTGATAAAGACCTGCCTGCATTGTATGTCTGTATGGTTCCTTTCCCTATCCCAAATCTTAGATGCATATTTTGATTGATGATGATTGTCCTTGATCTAAGAGATGCTGTGATATCTTGCTACCCCATTCTTCAACCCCCTCAGACACTGGGATCATAGTAGAATGATTCATAACATTCCCTGTGACCCCAACACATGGTGTTCTAACATTTCTCAGTCTACAATACAGTAGTCCCTAAATCACATGACAACTTTTCCTATTGTAGAAAAAGTGCACGCAGAGGTGATGTGGTGGCTGATCTGCTGCAGCAGATGAGGTCCTGTATTCTGTTCCTGCCCCACACTGACCAGATGCCCATTTAGACAAGGTTTCCCCCTGCTTCCACTCATAGACACAGTTATCTCTCAGACTCAAGGTGGCCTCCAAGTCCTTAGCATCCACTCCTTGTAGAAGCAGTGCCTTCCCCTTTGCAGGCCAGTGACTTTTTTTAGATTCTCAAACACAAAGTGACTGATCATTCACCTTTTCCTTGGCTTGATTGACTATAGGAATACCAGAGTGCTGGTGGAGAGGGGTAAGGAGTTGGTGTAACGTTTCACACCTCAAAGGTATTCACCAACACTAGGTCACAAGCTCTATCTCTCTTTCTCACACACACACACATACATATACACACACACACACACACACACACACATTCTCTGGAAGGTCATCTCATCACAGATTTACAGCCCTGTAATCACCTTTGAATGAACCTCTTCAGGAGGTATTTGGGAAAGCAAGGAGAGAAGACAGCTTTCTCATTCTGTCACATGCATTATTGGATTTGGGAAATTATTTTAATCCCCATAGTAGAAACTTGCTCATATTTCCATATTGGTACAAACTCTTCAGTCTACTTAAGTGGATATCCAAGGAACTATTTAATTTCCAATTTAATAGTATTATGGGGAAAAAAAGACAAAACAAAACAAATTTGAGTCAAATAAATGGTCTCATATAAATGGCATCTGCAATATCTTCAACAACTAGGCAGAAGATGTATGATGTTATCATAGTTTTCTTTTAAAAAATCACCAAAGCAGTTTCATCTTTAACACCATACCTAAGATTTCTAAATGATAGCCTATCAAATTATATCCCCATTAGGTATATAATAGCTCCTTTCTTACCTTAGATAAATATATTCTTGTTTCACAAGTTTTTTTAAAAGCCTTTGCTTGAAATTAAAATCTGACCAACACACTAAAGCAGAGATAATTCCTCAGTGTCAATAGGGCTTCCTTGGAAACTTACCCACATATAACCAATGCAGTTTCACTTGCATATAGAATATACTGACAGAGAAAAAGAAAATACAAATGAGATTACAATCATAAACACCCTATTTCCTGTTTTTAAAAAAACATGTCTTCAGAAGTGCTTTTTTTACAAAAATTTACTTTAAGTTCTGGGATACATATGCAGAATGTGCAGGTTTGTTCCATAGGTATACATGTGCCATGGTGGTTTGCTGCACCCATCAACCTGTCATCTAGGTTTTAAGCCACGCATGAATTAGGTGTTTGTCCTAATGCTCTACCTCCCCTTTCCCCCCACCCCCTGACAGTCCCCAGTGTGTGATGTTCCCCTCCCTGTGTTCATATGTTCTCACTGTTCAACTCCCACTTCTGAGTGAGAACATGTGGTGTTTGGTTTTCTGTTTCTGTGTTAGTTTGCTGAGAATGATGGCTTCCAGCTTCATCCATGTCCCTTCAAAGGACATGAACTCATCCTTTCTTATGGCTGCATAGTATTCCATGGTGTGTATGTGCCACATTTTCGTTATCCAGTCTGTCATTGATGGGCATTTGGGTTGGTTCCAGGTCTTTGCTATTGTAAATAGTGCTGCAATAAAAATACATGCACATGTGTCTTTATAGTAGAGTAATTTATATTCCTTTGGGTATATACCAAGTAATGGGATTGTTGGGTCAAATGGTATTTCTGGTTCTAGATCCTTGGGGAATTGCCACACTGTCTTCCACAATGATTGAACTAATTTACACTCCCACCAACACTGTAAAAGTGTTCCTATTTCTCCACAGCCTCGCTAGCATCTGTTGTTTCCTGACTTTTTAATGATCACCATTCTAACTGGCATGAGATGGTATCTTGTTGTGGTTTTGATTTGCATTTCTCTAATGACCAGTGATGATGAGCTTTTTTCATTTGTTTGTTGGCTGCATAAATGTCTTCTTTTGAGAGGTGCCTGTTCATGTCCTTTGCCCAATTTTTGATGGGATTTCTCGTTTGTTCTTTTTTTCCTGTAAATTTGTTTAAGTTCCTTGTAGATTCTGAATATTAGACTTTTATCAGTTGGGTAGATTGCAAAAATTTTCTCCCATTCTGTACGTTGCTTGTTCACTTTAATGATAGTTTCTTTTGCTGTGCAGAATTTCTTTAGTTTATTTAGATCCCATTTGTTAATTTTGGCTTTTGTCACAATTGATTTTGTGTTTTAGTCATGACGTCTTTGCCCATGGCTATGTCCTAAATGGTATTGCCTAGGTTTTCTTCTAGGGTTTTTATGGTTTTGGGTTTTACAATTAATTCTTTAATCCATCTTGAGTTAATTTTTGTATAAGGTGTAAGGAAGGGGTCTAGGTTCAGTTTTCCGCATATGGCTAGCCAGTTTTCCCAACACCATGTATTAAATAAGGAATACTTTCCCCATTGCTTGTTTTCGTCAGGTTTGCCGAAGATTGGATGGTTGTAGATGTGTGGTGTTATTTCTGAGGTCTCTGTTCTGTTCCATTGTTCTATATATCTGTTTTGGTAGCAGTACCATGCTGTTTTGGCTACTGTTGCCTTGTAGTATAGCATGAGGTCAGGTAGCATGATGCCTCCAGCTTTGTTATTTTTGCTTAGGATTGTCTTGGCTAAATTGACCCTTTTTTGGCTCCATATGAAACTTAAAGTAGCTTTTTTCTAATTCTGCAAAGAAAGTCAATGGTAGCTTGATGGGAATAGCATTGAATCTATAAATTACTTTGAGCAGTATGGCCATTTTCGTGATATTGATTCTTCCTATCCATGAGCATGGAATTTTTTTCCATTTGTTTGTGTCCTCTCTTATTTACTTGAGCAGTGATTTGTAGCTCTCCTTGAAAAGGTCACTCTGTCCCTTGTAAGTTGTATTCCTACATATTATATTCTCTTTGTAGCAATTTTGATGCAAGTTCACTCAAAATTTGGCTCTCTGCTTGTCTACTATTGGTGTACAGGAATGCTTGTCATTTTTGCACATTGATTTTGTATCCTGAGACTTTGCTAAAGTTGCTTATCAGCTTAAGGAGTTTTGGGGCTGAGACAATAGGGTTTTCTAAATATACTATCATGTCATCCGCAAACAGAGACAATTTGACTTCCTGTCTTCCTATTTGAATACGCTTTATTTCTTTCTCTTGCCTGATTGCCCTGGCCAAAACTTCCAATATTATGTTGAATAAGAGTGGTGAGAGAGGGCATCCTTGTCTTGTGCTGGTTTTCAAAGGGAATGCTTCCAGCTTTTGCCCATTCAGTATGATATAGGCTGTGGGTTTGTCATAAATAGCTCTTATTATTTTGAGATATGTTCCATCAATACTTAGTTTATTGAGAGTTTTTAGCATGAAGGGATGTTGAATTTTATCAAAGGCCTTTTCTGCATCTATTGAGATAATCATGTGGTTTTTGTTGTTGGTTCTGTTTATGTGATGCATTACATTTACTGATTAGCATATGTTGGACCAGCCTTGCCTCCCAGGGATGAAGCCCACTTGGTCATGGTGGATAAGCTTTTTGATGTGCTACTGGATTCAGTTTGCCAGTATTTTACTGAGGATTTTCACATCGATGTTCATCAGGGATATTGGCCTGAAATTTTCTTTTTTTGTTGCGTCTCTGCCAGGTTTTGGTATCAGGATGACGCTGGCCTCATAAAATGAGTTAGGGAGGAATCCCTCTTTTTCTATTGTTTGGAATAGTTTCAGAAGGAATGGTACAAGCTCCTCTTAGTACCTCTGGTAGAATTTGGCTGTGAATCAGTCTGGTACTGGGCTTTGTTGTTGTTGGTGGTGGTGGTGGTGGAGGTGGTGGTGGTGGTGGTAGGCTATTAATTACTGCCTCAATTTCAGAACTTGTTACTGATCTATTCAAAGATTCAACTTCTTCCTGATTTAGTCTTTGGAGGTTGTATGTGTCCAGGAATTTATCTATTTCTTCTAGATTTTCTAGTTTATTTGCAAACAGGTGTTTATAGTATTCTCTGATGGTAGTTTGTATTTCTGTGGCATTAGTGGTGATATCCCCTTTATCATTTTTTATTGTGTATATTTGATTCTTCTCTCTTTTCTTCTTTATTAGTCTAGCTAGCAGTCTATCTATTTTGTTAATCTTTTCAAAACCCGAGCTCCTGGATTCATTGATTTTTTAAAAGGGTTTTTTGTGTCTCTATCTCCTTCAGTTCTGCTCTGATCTTAGTTATTTCTTGTACTCTGCTAGCCTTTGAATTTGTTTGCTCTTGCTTCTCTAGTTCTTTTAATTGTGATGTTAGGGTGTCAATTTCAGTTCTTTCCAGCTTTCTGATGTGGGCATGTAGTGCTATATATTTCCCCCTTAACACTGGTTTAGCTGTGTCCCAGAGATTCTGGTACATTTTCTCTTTGTTCTCATTAGTTTCAGAGAACTTCTTTATTTCTGTCTTAATTTTGTTATTCACCCAGTAGTCATTCAGGAGCAAGTTGTTCAATTTCCATGTAGTTGTGCAGTTTTGACTGAGTTTCTTAATCCTGAGTTCTAATTTGATTGCACTGTGGTCTGAGAGACTGTTTGCTATGATTTCCATTCTTTTGCATTTACTGAGGAGTGTTCTACTTCCAATCATGTGCTCAATTTTATAATAAGTGCTATGTGGCACTGAGAAAAATGTATATTGTGTTGATTTGGGGTGGAGAGTTCTGTAGATGTCTATTAGGTCCACTTGGTCCAGAGCTGAGTTTGAGTCCTGAATATCCTTGTTAATTTTTCTTCATTAATTAATTGATCGTTAATTGATCTAATATTGACAGTGGGATGTTAAAATCCCCCATTACTACTGTGTGGGACTCTAAGTCTCTTTGTAGGCCTCTAAGAACTTGTTTTATGAAACTAGGTGCTCCTGTATTGGGTGCATATATATTTAGGATAGTTAGCTCTTCTTGTTGCATTGATCCCTTTACCATTATGTAATGCCCCAGAAGTGCTTTTTTTTAAAAAAACAAACCAACAAAAACCAGGTAAATAAGGGCGTATACACATATAAACACTAAAGCATTAACGCAAGACTTCTTAATGTGTGACCTTTAATTTATGTCTTTCTATCTGGTGGAATGAGCTCCAACCTTGATAGCTGAGGACTAAAGCAAGAACCAGGACAGAGGAAAAAAAAAAAAGATTTTGTGTAGCCTATAGAAGGTTGTGAGAGTGTCTCCTAATAGAAAAGAGTTCCTGCTGGAACTGGCATCTATCCTTTCAGATCGATCAGTATTTTCTGAGTCTAGGATAAGAGCTGGAATTTTCCTGGAGGTAGATCTTCCTTTTGTTCTAGAAGGAACCACTCTGTGAGCCAGTTTAGTCATAGATCTATAAGGCTTTTTGTTGTCTGGGGGGAAAGTCTCATGGAAAGCACCAAACCAATAAAATGATATTAATGCAGATGTTTCAGAGTAACATGTTGAACACATTTTTTAGTGAAGTTCCTTGGCATGCAATTTTTGGCAGGACTAAGCCTTTGGGAAACCAGAACCACCATGAAGTGGCTTACACATTGGGCCCTCCTCCAGGACACCTGGCTAAGGGCAGATAAATCAGCTAGTGCTCTGCTTACCAATCCGTGAGTTGCTAGGCTTCCCAGAGAAAGGGCATCTTTTTATAATTTTTACATAAGCGACATATAGGCTAAGGTTTCTGAGAGACATTATACATACCACTAGGCTATACAAGAAGAATCTGGGATCTGATCTGATCTTTACTGCTCGCTAGACAAAGACTATGGAAAGAGAATAAACTGGGATTGGTTTAGAAGTACCTGGACTGCTTGATTTTGTTCAATAGAGAGTTAACCCTGAATAACCTAGACTTAAGGAAATGTATAGTCAACTGTTGAGAGTGTCTTATCTAAGCAATGGGTGAGAGAGAAGGAGTGGGCAGACCATATGCTATAGTGGAGAGTGGGAGTTCTCCTAAATGAATGGATGTTCCTACTGCAGCGGATCATCCTGGAATAGGAAAGGAAACATATCTAGGACTGTGAAAGGAGGCTCTAGGTTTGTGAAAAACTGAACCCAGATTTCAGGTAAGGAGACACCAGCAAAGATCCATACAAGATGGCAGCAACTTGAAGATAAAGGAGAAAGAAGGTCAACATGGGATGAACCTGGGAATGGCACAAATAGTGAACTTAAAAATAGTGATAAGATATTTTTTGCCTACATTACAATCCATTCAGTAATCTCCAAGCCTTCAATGAAGTTTTCTTAAAAACCCAGACTTTCATAGCTATGTTTTGGAGAAAAAAAAAGATGTCAGGAAACATATGTGCAGTGCCATTGTAAGGGAGAAGCCACTGCAAGCTGAAGAAGCCAGCATCTGAGAGTGGAGAAGCAGTTTGGAGCCAGATGACTGGCTAAAGTGGCAAATGCAGGGAAACATTCGTGGAATAGAAGAATTAATTGAGGACTCTCAGAAATACTTGGTGAGGGCCCACTCTAGTTGCTCACACCTGTAATCCCAGCACTTTAGGAGGCCAAGGTGGGTGAATTGCTTGAGCTCAGGGCAACACAGCAAAACCCTATCTCTACAAAAAATACAAAAATTAGGCACGATAGCTCACATCTGTAGTCTCAGCTACTTGGGAGGCTGAGGTGGGAGGATCACTGAAGCCTGGGCAGTGGAGGTTGCAGTGAGCCAAGACTGTGCTACTATACTCCAGGTTGGGTGACAGAGCAAGATCCTGTGAGAAAGAAAAGGGGAAGGGAAGGGAAGGGAAGGGAAGGGAAGGGAAGGGAAGGGAAGGGAAGAAGGGAAGGGAAGGAAAGGGAAGGGAAGAGGGGGGGAGGGAGGAAGGAAAGAGGGAAGGAAGGAAGGAAGCAGGAAGGAAGAAAGAAGGGAGGGAGGGAGGAAGAAACGAAGGAAGGAGGGAAGGAAGAAAGAAAGGAAGGAAGGAAGGAGAGAGAAAGGGAGGGAGGAAGGAAGGAAGGAGAGGGAGGGGAAGGAAGGAGAGGGAGGGGAAGGAAGGAGAGGGAGGGGAAGGAAGGAGAGGGAGGGGAAGGAAGGAGAGGGAGGGGAAGGAAGGAGAGGGAGGGGAAGGAAGGAGAGGGAGGAAGGAAGGAGGGAGGGAGGAAGAGAGGAAGGAAGGAGAGCGAAGGAGGAAGGAAGGATAGAGGGAGGGAGGAAGGAAAGGGGAGGAAGGGAGGAAAGAAGAAAGGAAGGAAAGGGGAGGGAGGAAAGAATGAAGGAAGGAAAGGGGAGGGAGGCAGGAAAGAAGGAAGGAAGGAAAGGGGAGGGAGGGAGGAAAGAAGGAAGGAAGGAAAGGGGAGGGAGGGAGGAAGGAAGAAAGGGAGGGAGAGAGGGAGGGAGGAAGAAGGGAGGGAGGAAGGAAGGAAGTAAAGAAGGAAAGAAGGAAGGAAGGAACAAGGGAGGGAAGGAACAAGGAAGGGAGGGAGGAAGGAAGGAAGGAGGGAATGAGATAATTGATATATTTAAATATTAAAAAAATACTTGGCAAGAGGAACCAGATAACCCGGACTAAAAACAATTGTTCAAGTAGGAACTTGAATTAAATTAATTGGTATTAAAGGAAATATTGATCCTGGAAGGAGGGCTAAGTCATGGGGACATGTGAGATACTCAGGGAACAAGGAATGGCTAGAAGGGAAAGGAATGTGGTATTGCTGACTCTGAAGTACCACAGAAAATTTTCTCTTAGCCTTAAAAGGAAAAGCTGACAGTTCCAGTCTTATAAAGGGAAAAACACATTGCTAGATGTAATCTCATTTTAATTTCCTCTCTGTTAGGACTGAAATATTGATTAATTATAAATACTGATGCAGAAGAATTAATATTCAGATTCAATAATTAACTATTTAAAAATTAAAATGTATTCTTCTAAAACACATGCAAAGACCAAAAAAAATCAGATTTTGCACCCTTACATTTTCCTTTTTCTTTCTTTCTTTCTTTTTTTTTTTTTTTTTTTTTTGAGGTAGGGTCTTGCTCTGTCACCCAGACTGGAGTGCAGTGGTGAGATCACATCCTACTTCAGTCTTGACCTCCTGAGCTGAAAGCGATCCTCCCACCTCAGCCTCCCAAGTAGTTGCGACCACAGGTGCACACTACCATGCCCAGGTAATTTATTTTTACTGTTGGAGAGATAAGGTCTTGCTATGTTGCTCAGCCTGGTCTCAAACTCCTGGGCTCAAGCAATCTTCCAGCCTTGGCTTCCCAAAGTGCTGGGAGTACAGGCATGAGCCACCACACCTGGCCTGTACTCTTTTCTTTATCACTCTTTTGGTACTGACTAGGTGTCTACCCATTTTCCTGTCTTCCAGTCATCTCAACTCAGATGCCAACAAAAAGCCAAAACTGCCTACAGTTTTAAAAATAAAATTAAAATTCTACTTCAGAAAATGTTGCATTATTTTATTTTAAATAAAATTGCATGTTACTTCATGATGATTAGGTCTAACCCAATCAGCAAAAGTCTTCTTAAAATATTAAAATCTGAAGAAAACAAGATGTAAACACAAGAATATTTACTAGAATTATTAATACACAATTTTCCCGGAATGCTAATAATCTAAAGTAATCTAAGGAAATGTTTATTTCATCAACTTGTGACTTAATCTAATTAGGTTGATTGAAAGCATTAAAACTGTGCCAATAAAAGAAATATTTGTAATGAAATCATGTATTTACTATTTCCATTGTAACTGAACAATGCACAGAAAATTTCCCTCTAAAACACCACTGCCAAACACTATGGGAACCACTTGTGTCTATTTATCTACAACATCCACGATACAACATCCATCTACACATCCATTTAACATAAATCATGGATTTCAGAAAAGCTAATGTTTTTAATAAATGAGAATTGATTGTTAAATAAGACAACAGTAAAGCCACCAAAAGGTATATGCAAATTAGCCCATTAATGAGTATTTATTGTTATTTTATGTGAGCACACAGAACTAGAGCTAAAGTTAAAGATGTGAGTAGGGCATACATCATTTCTTCTTCACAAAGCTGACTTTCTATCCTGACATTAAACAAGTAAATGTAACAAGTTACACAAAAGTGTATGAGAAGCCCAGATGTGTGTAGTATGGAAAGAAGCATCAGTGAAGTGTGGGACAACCTCAAGTGCCCTGATATATGTGTGACTGAAGTCCTTGAATGAGAAGGGAAGAAATATTTAAGGATATAATGTCAGATTTTTTCCAAATTTGCTGAAATTATAAAAACGCATATTCAAGACATTCGACAAATCATAAGAACAAGAAACATGAAGAAAACTACACCAAGGTATACTATAACCAAATTTTCAGAGAAATAATGATAAAACAATAAATGGAAAAACTTTAAAACAACCAGGAGGAATGCGGTGAGGCATTATATACAGAGATAAAGATGACAGCAAGTTGCTAGCCAGAAATGACTCACGTGAGCAGACAGTGGAGCAATATCTTTAAAGTTCTGGAGGGTAAAAGAAAAGCCCTGTCAACTAGGTATAATTTTATATCCAGTGAAAGTATCTTCCAAAAATGAAGGCAAATCACATTTTCATATATACAAAAGCTGAAATAATTTATCACCAAAATATCTGCACTATAAGAAATGTCAAAAGTGTTTCAGGTGAAGGAAAAATTATACCAGAAGTCTGGACCTATATGAAAGAATGAAGAGTCCTAGAAATAATAAATATTTGTATAATAACAATATTTTTTCTTATTAATTAAATTTATTTGAAAGATAAGTGATTGAAGAAAATAATAACAATATATTGTTGGGATTTATAAAATACAGAGAAATAAAAAGTGCAAAAACAACAGCAGGATAAAAAAAGAGAGGGGAGAAATCGAAGTACACAGTTGTTCTTATACTTTACATGACGCGGTTTAACGTCACTTTCAGGTAGACTTTGATAAGTTAGAGTTGTATATCATAAAGCCTAAGGCAACTACTAAAAACACAAAAAGTATATGTAGCTAATGAACTGACAAATTAGATAAAATGTGACCATTAATTTAAAAATTAATTCAAAATAAGACAGAAAAAAAGAGAGAAAAGAGAAAAAAGAACACATGGTACAAATGATAAAAGCAAGATGGCAGATTTACACACAACCACATCAACTACCACATTAAATTTCCCAATTAAAAGGCAGAGATATTTTTTCCTATACGGCAAATTAGAGGCTTTTAGCCTGCCTCAGGCATAAAGATTAACTCTGTGACCTTTAATTCAAGAAGGAAAATGAGAATCCACCAGAATTGTAAAGGAAACTCCAGATCCTGGGAAGTCGAATGTGGGCAAACAGCCCCTGTGATGGCATCTGGCTAATAAAACTGAGTGAAGCCCCACCACACAAAAGAGGCAGACAGCCTCCCTCTGTGACTCACCTTTCCAATGGAGATTTGAGTAACCAAGGCCAAAGGAGAGCACTTTGTTTCTTCCAAGCCCTGGAGCTTACTTGGGATGAAGATAGAGATGCTGTGAGGGAAAGACACTGGGAAAACCTGAAGCCATTTTATCAGACCTGGGAACAAGAGCAGGACGCCATGTTTTATCCTGGTGCACACAATGTCAGCCATTATTTGGCAATCTGGCAGGATGGCCTCACAGGTATTTTGGTCTCGGGCCAGAAATTGCAGTGCCTACTCTGAAGTGGGGTAGGGGCCTCCACAGCCAGAACTGTGAAAATCACCTCAGCAGTAGGCATTAGAACTGTACTCTCCACTGTGGCAGGCCTAGGGCAGGAGAGCTGCTATAGCTGCAGTTTCTCCTGGACAATAAGACTTGCAGCTACAGCCAGCTTGGTAACGTGGAACCAGTCTCCATGTGCTATTGTTCGATGCCCCAGCCTGCTCTTCTGAGATTATGGTACAGTGGAGTCCTCTCTGATCCACACCTGGCAAATCTCCAAGTATTCAGACCACCCTCTCACCTGGATCAGCCACCTGAACCCCTCCAGCCTTCCTGTGCATAGATTGTGCTGCAGTGAAGCCCTCTCCACTCCACGTGTAGGCAGATCTCCAGATATTGGAGCAACTGCTTGCGTGGACTAGCAGTCTCAGTCACCCCACCCTTCCTGTGCAGGGATCCTGTGTGGGGTATAGGGGAATGGGGGGAGGGGGAGTTCTACTTCACACTCAGGTAGATCTCCTGGCATTTGGAGCACTCACTCACCTGGAACAGCAGCTTCACCTCCCGCACTCTTCCTGTGCATAAACCATGGTGCAACTGGGCCATCTCAACTCTACACCCAGGCAGACCTTCAGGCATCCAAAGCACCTGCTTGCCTAGACTGGCAGGCTGAGCCACTCCACCCTTCCTGTGCAATTATCTGGGTGCATAGGGGCCCTCTTTGTTTCAAGCCCAGGCAGATCTCTAGGCATCAGGAGCACCCAATCTTCTGGATTAGGACTTTAGCCCACCCCATCCCCATGCAGAGAACTTGGGGCCAAGGAGATTTCTCAGCTTCCTGCCTAGACACACTTCTGGGCACTTGGTGGCTGCCCACTGGATTCCCCATTGGCACTGGTACTTGTCCCTGCCATCACAGGACTTGTAAATGGACCTGCCAGGTCCAGCCCTACACATCTTGCCCCCTACCCCACAGCGTTAAGGGAACTTGGACCACTGTTCACTCTAAGAATCAGCCTACTTCCTAAGGCAACAGAGAGCTTCTCTGTAAACAAAGATCAGGTATATACCCCAGATGCATTGGCCATAGGCACCTCTTACAAAAAGCACCATCTACTGGCTTGTGGGTTGAACTGCACAGCCCAATATAAAATCTGCCAACAGAAGTGCCTAGGGATATAAAAGCAAAGTCAAAAGACCCTACCCAGCACTCTCTGCAGTCACACCTTAGGGAGTAAGGGAAAGGGAAAGAAGAAAGAAACAATAATATCATAGGGGAAGAAGGAAAGATAAAAAATCCTACCTGGAGGAAAATAGTTACAAAAATTATAAGTGCAGCATCTCCAGATGAGAAGGAACCAGTGTAAGAATTCTAGCACAATGAAAAATCTGAATGTAATAACACCACTAAAGGATCACACTAACTCCAGCAATTGTCCATAATGAATATGGAAACTAAGAAATGGCAGAGGAAGAATTCAAAGCATGAATTGCAAAGAAGCTCAAGGAGATCTGAGCTAAGGTTGAAAATCAACACCAAGTAACTCCTAAAGCAATCCGGGAAATGCAGAAAGAGATAAACATCTTAAAAAGAAATCAATCATAACTTCTGGAATTTAAAAACTCACTTAAGGAATTTCAAAATACAATTGAACGATTTCTCAATGGACTGAACCAAGCAAAAAAATTTCAGAGCTTAAAGGCTAGTCTTTTGAACTAACTCAGTCAGACAAAAATAAAGAAAAATATTTTTTGAAAATGAAGAGTCTTTGAGAAATATGAGATAATTTAAAGTAACTAAACCTATAAATTATCACCATTCCTGAAAAAAACGGAGGAAAAGAAAACAACCTGGAAAATATATTTGAGGGAATAATTCAATATTGTTTTCCTAGTCTTGCTAGAGAAGTAAATATCCAGATATAAGAAATCTACAGAACACTTGTGAGATACTATGCAAAATGAACATCACCAAGGTGTATTGTAACCAGAATGTCCAAGGTCAACACCAAAGAAAAAATCTTAAAGGCAGCTAGAGAAAGAGGTCAGATCACATACAAAGGGACTAACAGCAGATGTCTCAACAGAAACCTCATAAGCCAAGGGTGATTGGAAGCCTATTTTTATCATTCTTAAAGAAAAGAAATTTCGGCCGGGCACGGTGGCTCACGCTTGTAATCCCAGCACTTTGGGAGGCCGAGGCGGGCTGATCACGAGGTCAGGAGATGGAGACCACGGTGAAACCCTGTCTCTACTAAAATACAAAAAATTAGCTGGGCGTGGTGGCGGGCGCCTGTAGTCCCAGCTACTCGGAGAGACTGAGGCAGGAGAATGGCGTGAATCCGGGAGGCGGAGCTTGCAGTGAGCCGAGATCGCGCCACTGCACTCCAGCCTAGGCGACAGAGACTCTGTCTCAAAAAAAAAAAAAAAAGAAAAAAAATTTAACCAAAAATTTCATATCCTGCCAACCAAGCTTCATAAGTGAAGAAGAAATAAAATATTTTCCAGAGAAGCAAGAGCTAAGGAAATTTATTGACACTAGATCAGCTTTACAAGAGATCCTTAAAAGAGTTCTAAACATGGAAACAAAAGAGTAATATCTGCTACCACAGAAGCACACTTAAGTATATAGCCTACAAACCCTTAAAAACCCCATGCAATAAAAACTACCAAGGAACCAGCTAACAACTTCATGATAGGATCAAAACTGCACATCTCAATATTAACCTTGACTGTAAATGGTCTAAATGCCCTCACTTAAAAGGCACAGAGTGGCAATTTGAAAAAAAAAATCCATCTGCTGTCTTCAAGATATCCATCTCACATATAATAACATTCATAGGCTCAAAGTAAAGTGTTGGAGAAAGAGCTACTGTGCAAATAGAATACAAAAAAGAGCAAGACCAATCCTAGATAAAACAGACTTTAAATAAACAACAGTAAAAAAGAGCAAAGAAGGGCATTACATAATGATAAGGGCTTCAATTCAACAAGATGGCTCATGTATCCTAAATACATATACACCCAACACTGGAGCACTCAAATTCATAAAACAAGTACTTTTAGATCTATGAAAAGACAGACAGCCACAAAACAATAGTAGAGGACTTCAACACATCATTGCCAGCATTGGACATGTCAGTAAGGCAGAAAACTAACAGAAATTCTGCAGTTCAATTGACCAACGGGACCTAAGAGTCATTGACAGAATATTTCACCCATCAACCACAGAATATCCACATTTTTTGTCTACACACAGAACATACTGCAGGATCGACCACATCCTCAGTCATAAAGCAAGTGTCAATAAATTTTTTAAAAATTGAAATCATGCCAATCATATTCATGAACCACAGTGGAATGAAAATCGAAATCAATACCATGAAGCTCCCTTGAAGCCACACAATTACATGGAAATTAAATAACTTGCTCCTGAAAGAATTTTAGGTAAACAAAAAAATTAAGGCAGAAATGAAAAACATTCTTTGAAATGAATTAAAACAGAGACAAAACATACCATAATCTCTGGGATACACCAAAAGCAGTGTTAAGAGGAAAGTTTATAGCACTAAATGCCTACCTCAAAAAGTTAGAACAATCTCAAATTAACATTCTAACATCTCACTTAGAGGAACTAGAAAAACAAGAACAAACTAACTCCAAAGCAAGTAGAAGAAAATAAATAACTAAAAACAGATCAGAACTGCATAAAACTGAGACACAAAAGCACAAAAAAAACCACAAAACCAAAAGATGGTTCTTTGAAAGAATAAACAAAATCAATATACCGCTATTTAGATTAACAAAGAAAACAAAAGGTGATCCAAGCACAATTAGAAATGACAATGGTGACATTACGACTGATCCCACAGAAATAAAAAGATTTCCAGAGACTATTATGAACACATCTTTGCACACATTTTATTGTAGAAAATTTATGTTTCTATAGTATTGGAAGTTCTGGCCAGGGAAATCAGGCAAGACAAACATATAAAGCATATTCAAATAGGAAGAGAGGAAGTAAAATTGTCTCTGTTTCCAGATGACATAATTGTATATTTAGAAAACCCCATCGTCTCAGCCCAAAAACTCCTTAAGCTGATAAGCAACATCAGCAAAGTCTCAGGATACAAAATCAATGTGCAAAAATCACAAGCATTTCTATACATGAATAATAGACAAACAGAGAGCCAAATCATGAATGAACTCCCATTCACAATTGCTACAAAGAGAATAAAATACCTATGGGACAGAACAGAGCCCTCAGAAATAACGCCACACATCTACAACCATCTGATCTTTGACAAACCGGACAAAAACAAGCAATGCAGAAAGGATTCCCATTTAATAAATGGAGCTAGGAAAGCTGGCTACCATATGCAGAAAACTGAAACTGGACCCCTTCCTTACGCCTTACACAAAAATTACCTCAAGATAGATTAAAGACTTAAACATAAGACCAAAAACCATAAAAACCACACATGTATACATATGTAACTTACCTGCACATTGCGCACATGTACCATAAAACCTAAAGTATAATAATAATCATAACAATAATAATAATAAAAGAAAAAAAAAACCATAAAAACCCTAGAATAAAACCCAGACAATACCATTCAGGACATAGGCATGAGCAAAGACTTCATGACAAAAATGCAAAAGCAATCGCAACAAAAGCCACAATTGACAAATGGGATCTAATTGAACTAAAGAGCTTCTGCACAGCAAAAGAAACTATCATTAGAGTGAACAGGCAACCTACAGAATAGAAGAAAATTTTTGCAATCTATCCATCTGGCAAAAGTTTAACATCCAGAATCTACAAGGAACTTAAACAAATTTACAAGAAAAAAACAAACGACCCCATCAAAAAGTGGGCAAAGGATATGAACAGACATTTCTCAAAAAAAAGACATTTATGCGTCCAACAAACAAATGAAAAAAGTTCATCACTGGTCATTAGAGAAATGCAAATCAAAACCACAGTGAGATACCATCTTATGCCAGTTAGAAAGGCAATCATTAAGAAGTCAGGAATCAAAAGATGCTAGCAAGGCTGTGGAGAAATAGGAACGATTTTACACTGCTGGTGGGAGTGTGAATGAGTTCAACCATTGTGGAAGACAGTGTGGCAATTCCCCAAGGATCTAGAACCAGAAATACCATTTGACCCACCAGTCCCATTATTATTGATGTACCCAAAGGATTACAAATCATTCTACTATAAAGACACGTGCACACATACATTTATTGCAGCACTATTCACAACAGCAAAGACTTGGAACCAATCCAAATGCCTATCAATGATAGACTGGAAAAAGAAAATGTGGCACTGTATACACACCATGGAATACTATGCAGCCATAAAAAAGGAAGAGTTCATGTCATTTGCAGGGACATGGATGAAGCTGGAAACCATCATTCTCAGCAAACTAACACAGAAACAGAAACCAAACACATGTTCTGACTCATAAGTGGGAGTTGAACAATGAGAACACATGGACAGAGGGAGGGGAACATCACACACCGGGGCCTGTCATGGGGTAGAGGGGACAAGGGAAGGGATAACATTAGGACAAATACCTAATGCATGCATGGCTTAAAACCTAGATGACGGGTTAATGGGTGCAGCATGGCACATGTATACCTATGGAACAAACCTGCATATTCTGCACATGTATCCCAGAACTTATAGTACAATAAAAATAAATAAATAAATAATCCATTTTATAACTTCTAGAAATAAATCATAACTCATATAGCATGTGAGAATACAGTATCAAAATATCACATGTATCCCATAAATATGTACAATTATTATGTATCAGTAAAAAAGAACCCCTTCTAGTTTAGAAGATATCTCTGTGTCTTATCATTTAGGGTCACATATACTTTCTTTTTTATAACATTCATTCATCTTAATTTTTTGGTTGTTATATATTTCTTAAAGAATGTTCCATTAGCCCAGAAACTATTGTTTATTCACTATTGTATTTTTCATGCCAAATAGGCCAAAATAAAGATTCAATAAGCATGAAAAAAAAGAAAATTTATGTTTCTAGGATAAATTCCTAGAAACACATAATCTCCCAAGATTGATTTAGAAAGAAATTGAAACCCTGAACAAACCAATATTAAGTCCTAAACTTGAATCAGTTATTTTAAAAAAACCTACCAACCAATAAAAACCTCCAGACCAGATGGATTGACAGCTGAATTTTACCAGACATACGAAGAAGAACTGGTACCAATACTACTATAACTGTTCAAATAAATCAAGGAGAAGGGACTCCTCCCTAACTCACTCAATGAAGCCAGCATCACCCTGATACCAAAACCTGGAAAAGAAACAATGAAAAAAGAAAACTACAAGCCAATATTCCTGATAAACATAAACACAAAAATCCTCAACAAAATACTAGCAAACCAAATTCAACAGCATATCAAAAAGTTAATCACAATGATCAAGTAGGCTTCATTCCTGGGAGGCTAGGTTGGTTCGATATGAGCAAATCAAGGTGATTCCCCACGTAACTAGAATTTTTTGAAAAAGTTGTGATCATCCAACAGACATGGGAAAAGCTTTTGATAAAATCCAACATCCCTTCATATTCAAAAACCCTCAAGACTAGGCATTGAAGGAACGTGCCTCAAAATAATAAGAGCCATCTATGACAAACCCACAGCCTACATACTGAGTAGGCAAAAGCTGGAAGCATTCCCTTGAGAATTGGAACAAGGCAAGGATGTCTACTCTCACCACTCCTGTTTAACATAGTAGTAGAAGGCCTTGCCACAGCAATCAGGAAAGACAAAAAAAAAAAAGGCATCCAAATAGGAAAATAAATCAAAGTATCTCTTTTTGCTGATGATATGATTCTATACCTAGAAAATCCTAAAGACTCCACCAAAAGGCTCCTGAAACTGATAAGGGACTTCAGTAAAGTTTCAGGATACAAAATCATGTATAAAAATCAGTAGCATTTCTATATACCAATAATGTTTCAGCTGAGAGCCAAATGAAGAATGCAATCACATTTACAATAGCTGCAAAAAACTAAAATACAAAATAAAAATAAAATAATTGTGTCATTTTATTACCTAGAAATACATCAAATCAAGGAGATAAAAATCTCTACAAAGAGAATGACCAAGCACTACCGAAAGAGATCGTAGATGACACAAACAAATGGAAAAACATTCCATGTTCATGGATAGGAAGAATCAATACTGTTAAAATGGTCATACCCCCCAAAGCAATCTACAGATTCAACATTATTCCTATCAAGCCATCAATGTCATTTTTCACAGAACTAGAAAAGATTATTCTAAAATTCATATGAAACCAAAAAAAAAGCCCAAAGCCTAAACTAAAAGAACAAAGCCAGGGGCATCACATTACCCAGCTTCAAACTATACAAGACCACAGTAACCACACTATTCTGGCACTGGTACAAGAACAGACAAATAGACTGCTGAAATAGAATATAGAACTCGGAAATAAAGCTGCACACCTACAGCCATCTGATCTTCAACAAAGTTGACAAAAACAAGCAATGAGGAAAGGACTCCCTAGTTGATAAATGATGCTGGGATAGCTGGTGAGCCATATGCTGAAGAATGAAACTGAACCCCTATCTTTCACCATATACAAAAATTAACTCAAGATGTATTAAAGATTTAAATGTAAGACTCCAATCTGTAAGAATCCTAGGGGGAAATCTAGGAAACACTATTCTGGACATCGGCCTTGAGAAAGAATTTATGACTAAGTCCTCAAAAGCAATTGCAACAAAAACAAAAATTTACAAGTGGGGCCTAATTAAACTAAAAAGCTTCTGCACAGCAAAGGAAACTATCAATAGAGGTAACAGACAGCCTACAGAATGGGAGAAAGTATTCACAAACTATGCATCCCACAAAAGTCTAACATCTAGAATCTATATGGAACTTAAACAATTAAGCAAGCTAGAAACAAATAATTCCACCAAAAAAATGGCAAAAAAAAGACACGAACAGATACTTCTGAAATGAAGACATGCAAGTAACCAAAAACATATGAAAACAATGCTCCACATCACTAATCATCAGAGAAATGCAAATCAAAACCACGAGATACCATCTCACACCAGTCAGAATGGCTATTATTTAGAAAGTCAAAAGGCAACAGATGCTGGCAAGGCTGGGGAGAAAAGAAAGGGCTTATATATTGTTGGGGGACTGTAAACTAGTTCAGCCACTGTGGAAAGTAGTTTAGAGATCTCTCAAAGAACTTAAAGTAGAATTACCCTGACCCAGCAATCCTATTACTGGATATATACCCAAAAGAAAACAAATTATTCCACCACAAAGACACATGCACTTTTATGTTCATCACAGCACTATTTACAATAGCAAAGACATGAAATCAACCTAGGTGCTCATCGACAGTGGCCTGCATATAGAAAACGTGGTACATATACCTCATGGAATACTATGCAGCCACAAAAAATAATGAAATCATGTCCTTTGCAACAACGTAGATGCAACTGGAGGCCATTATCTTAAGCAAATTAATGCAATAACAGAAAACCAAATACCCATGTTCTCAGGTATAAGTGAAAGTTGAACATTTGATACTCTTGGACATAAAGATGGCAACAATAGACACTGCGAACTAATAAAAGGGGGAGGGTGGCAGGTTTGAAAAACTATTGGGTAGTATGCTTTGTACCGAGTGATGGGATTAATAACACCCCAAACCTCAGCATCACGGAATACACCCATGTAATAAACCTGCACATGTACTCCCAAATCTAAAATAAAATTTGAAAAAAAATTAAAAATGAAAGGCAGAGATTGTCAGATTGGATTAAAACAGAAAAATACAAGTATATGCTGCCTAAAAGAAACACACTTTAAATAAGGAGACACAAATAGCATAACAGTAAAAAAATGGGAAAAGATACACCATGTTAACATAGTCAAAATATAGCTGGAGAGGCTATATTAATATCAAAGTAGATTTCAGAGCACAGATTATTACCTGAGATAAAGAGGGTCATAATAATTAAATGGTTAGTTTAAGAGAATACAGTCCTAAACAATTACACACTAATAATAGAGTTCCAAAATACTTGAAAAAAAATCAAGGATAGAGAAATCCACAATTACAGCGAAAGATTCGAACAACACTACAAACCAATTTTATTTAATTGACATTTGTATAATACTGCACCTATCATCAACAGAATAGACATTTTTTTCAAGTGCATACAGAACATTTACCAAGATATATTCTGGGCCATATAACAAGTCTCAATAGATTTTAAATTATTCAAATTGTATGATGTATGTTCTCTGTTTACAACAGAATTAAATTTCTAAAATAAGCAACAGAAACATATCTGGAAAATCTTCAAATATCTGAAAGTTAAATAACACACTTCTAAATACCCCATGTTATAAACAAGAAATCAAAAAGAAAATTAGAAGGTATTTTGAACTGAATGAGAATGAAAGGACAGCATACAAAATTCGTTGGAGGCAGCTGAGGTAGTATTTAGCTTATGTAGTTTGAGGTAGTATTTAGCTCAGTTTATGAAGAAATAATTTAAATTATTTTTACAGACATGACTGTCTTTGGAGAAAATTTTATAGAATAAACAGAAATGCCATGACAGTTGTTTTTCTTTTCTTTTTTTTTTAAATCTTCAGGGGGGTACCTTTTAAGACCTCCAGTGGATGTCTGAAACCACAGATGGTACCGAACTATATATACTATATATACACTACCTTTTTCCAGTGTATACATACCTAAGATAAAATTTAATTTATAAATTAGGCACAGTAAGAGATTAATAACAGCTAATGTTAAAATAGAACAATTAAGTAAAATAGGGGTTACTTGAACTGTGATACTACTGAAATACCACAACAGTTGATCTGGTAAATGAGATGGTTACTAAGTGACTAATAAGTAAGGAGCGAATACATTTGGACAAAGGAATGATTCACCTTCTGAGCAGAATGGAGTGGAATGGCAAGAGATTTTATCACACTACTCAGAACAGCACACACTTCAAAACTCATAAACTGTTTATTTCTGTAATTTTCCATTTTTGAACCACAGTTGACCTTAGGTAACTGAAACCATAGAAAGTGAAGAATAAGTGGGGACTACGGTATAGCTACTATGTGAGTTTAGCAAGGTTGCAAGACACAAGACCAATGTACCAAAGTCAATTGTATTTCTATACACTAGCGATGAACACTATTAACGTGAAATTCTTAAAAATAATGCCGTTCCCCTTAGCATGAAGAGAATATTTAGAGATAACTTTGTCAAGTGAAAGATCTGTACTCTGAAAACTATAAAATATTACTGATCAAAAAATAAAGATGTAAATAAATGGAGAGATATTCCCTGTTCATGAATAGGAAGACTGAATATTGTTAAGGTTTCAGTTCTTCCCAAATTGAACTATAAAATTAATGCAATGCCAAGCAAAATCTTATCAAGCTTGTTTTGTAGAAATCAACAAGCTAATTCTAAAATTCATATGAAAATAAAAAGGACTTTGAATAGCCAAAACAACTTTGAAAAAGAATGGCAAAGTCAAAAACTTTAACTACTTGACTTCCAGACTTATTATAAGTCTATAGTAATCAAGGCAATGTGGTATTAGCATCAAAATAGATATAAAAAATCAATGAAACAGAATAAAAAGTCCAGAAATAGACCCACACATGTAATCAATTGATTTTTGACAAAGTTGCAAAGGCAATCCAGTGGAGAAATGATAATCTATTCAGCAAGGAGTGCTGGCACAACTGACTAACCACAAGCAAAAAAAGTCTTCAAATGAACTTTTAATTATTCCTTGCACCATATACAAAAATTACTTCAAAATGGATGATAGATTTAAGTGTAAAACCTAAAAGTATATAACTTTTTAAAAACTGGAGAAAATCTTTGTGATTTGGGCTATACAAAGATTTCTCAGGTATAACAGCAAAAACACAGTGCATAAAATAAGAAATTGATTAGTTAGTTGATGGTCACTAACTATCCCTGCCAGTATTCATAGATTAAATTGCTAGAAGTAGATGAATATTGACAAATTATCCTCAAGAAATGTGTCATCACTAACAGAGTATGAGTGTCTGTTTCACTGTCATATTTTCTATATTGGATAATACCATTTAACAAATCTTTGCCAATATAAAAGGCCCTTTATCAGGTACCTTATTGTTTCTTTAGTTTGTCTTTATTATTATAAAAGTAATAAAGTGATTTTGTAAAAGAAATAAAAAGTGATTCTATGTGTATGTTTATTACCCATTGGTGTTTCTTCTTTTGTCAAATGTCAATTCATGCCAAAGATTAAAATGATAATGGTGAGCTCCAACACAATGGTTGACCTTCCAGAGGTAGGAGAGGAAATAGCAGAGAGTTTCATGAACTAGAACTCCAGGCTTTCCCTGTCTATATTGATTCCATGCAGTAAGCTAAGGACACTTCAGTAATTTCTGCAATAAAAACCTTTTAGGCTATTTCGGGCAAATACTCTGATTTTCTGCCCTGTCTCTGCTGACACTCCAAGGTGTCATCCAAGTATACAGCAGGTAGAAGGCCTTATTGATCTCAGGCAGAGGGAATGGTGGAAATTGGGGATTTACTCAGCCCCTTGAACTGCCCTCTGCCCACTCTGGTATGCACAATGATGTCCCTCCCTTGCCTACTTGCTTCTCCCAGTGCCTGTAGCTGATGCACCATTGGCTTTGGGCTTGATTTGGGATGGTGGTCCTCTCTGTGACTTTCTCCCCATTATAGCTACAGGCCCCTGCATTCTGGTTATGATTCCTATTTGGTTGCTGGCTGAGGCAGTCCGCCCTGCAGTCTGGACTTGGTGTCACTTCATTGTACTGCCATAGCCCACCCTGGTCTACTTCTGAATTATGCTTTCAACCAACTTCCATGTTCCAATTCCATATTCCATGTCTCACAGGAATCAAGACAGATCAGAGTTAGGAATCTTTTCTCTCACTAACTGTGCTTATAGACACTATTACTCTGATGCAGCTTGAGAAGCATTCACTGTTAGGGGTCGCAGACATTACCTGGAGCAAAGTCTGCTCTCACCATATCCCTGAAACTACCTAACATATTCCCATGTTGTGGAACATCAGTGGCAGGGAGAACTCATAACCCAGCTATTTAGCCACACATCTTCCCTACCTACATCCCCCTTCCTCTTCCCACAATCTCCGAGACCAGGAAAGAAGCACACTTTCAAACTTCTCAAGATTAAAGCTCTATGATCCATTTTGATATGTCAAAGGAGGAGCTCTATCACATAGAAATTTCTCTTTCTCTCAACAAAGCCCAGTTTTTAAAATCATTATCTAAAGATGCTAGAAAAGTCATCTGGTTTGAGACTCAATGCTGATCGGTGGTTCTCTTATTTATTAATTAATACATTCAAGAAATATTTCCTGTGAAAATTACTTCTCAGGTGTGGAAATGCAACGGCCTACAAGGGAAAAAAAAGGTCTTGACCTCATAGAGTTTAAATTCTAGTACAGAAGGCATACAATGTAATAATCAAATCCAATTTGTAAGTTTTATGAAAATAAAGCAGGCTAAAGTGACAGAGAAAAATAGAATAAGAGAGGAGATAGGTGTTATTTTCAAAAAGTAATCCAACAAAGTCTCTGTGAAATAAAATCTAACCTGCCACCTGTATGAGGTGAAGGAAGGATCCAAGAACAAGACTAGAGAGTTTCCAGGCACAGGGACCAAAGGCTTTGGGGTGGGAACCTGCTTGAAGAGTCCAAGGACTGGCAGGAGGTTAGAAAAGAGCTAGAACAGAGAGTGAGAAAGTAGAGATGGTTACAGATAAAGTCTGAGACAGGTTGGGGCCAGATCACGTTGGACTTTGTAGGTCAGCTGTTTCAACGTGTGGTCTGGGGAAACAGAGGGGTCCCTGATATCCTCAGGGGTTCCATAAGGTCCTCCTTTTTCCAAATACTTTTTTCTACCAGGTTGAATTTTCTTCATATAGTTCAATCAAAACAATATATTGCAACAGATTGAATGCAGAAGAAAATATGAAAATCCAGCTATCTTTTATTAAACCAAATATTCAAGAGATTTGCAAAAATGTAAAACAATGTCATTTTCCTCACTGTATTATTTTTGTTTTTGAAAATATATTTTTTTTCAGGCCAGGTGCAGTGGCTCACACCTGTAATCATGGCACTTTGGGAGGCCAAGACAGGCAGATCGCTTGAGCCCAGGAGTTTGAGAGCAGCCTGGTCAACATGGCAAAACCCCATCTCCACAAAAAAAAATTTTTTAATTAACAGGGTGTGGTGGTGCACACCTGTAGTCCCAGCTACTCAGGAGGCTGAGGTGGGAGGATCACCTGAGCCCAGGAGGCAGAGGTTGCAGTGAGCCATGATCATGCCACTGCACTCTAGATTAGGCAACAGAGCACCCATATATATATGGGTGCACAAATATATATATATTTGAGACAGGGTCTCACTTTATTGTCCAATATATATAAAATATGTCATTTACATTAACATATAACAGGTTTTTATTGTTGTTTTAAAAATATTTAGCAAATAAATGTTTACATATTCTTAGTTATAATTTTAAATAAATTACATATTTACAGACATAGCCCACATAAACAAAAGCTCTTTGGAGCCCTCCCTCAATAATTTTTCAGAGTGAAAGGGGTTCTGAGATTAAAATGTTTGAGAATCATTTTTATAAAACATAAGATTTTGTTCAAAGGATAATACGATCCATTTGGAAGTCTTGAACAGAGTACTGACAGACTCTATTGCTTTTAGAATATCCATCTGACTGCTGAGTGGGAAATTCACTGCAGAGAAGGAAGAGATGAAGCAAGAAAATGGTAGAGGTTGTTGCATTAGTCCAGGCAAGAGATGGCTGTGGCTTGGCCTCAGATGATATAAGCGGAGATGGTTAGAAGTCACATAGAATAAATATTTTAAAGGTAGAGCCAATAGAATGTGTTGATTAAATGAATGTGGGGTATGAGGAGAAAAGGGGCCAAGGTTGACTCCAAGGATTCTGGTCTAAGCCCCTGGTTAGATAGTGGCACAATCTACTGAGAAGGAGGAAAGAGGTTTCTTTTTTTTTTTAACACGGAGTCTCGCTCTGTCGCCCAGGCTGGAGTGCAGCGGCGCGATCTCAGCTCACTGCACGCTCCACCTTCCCAGGTTCACGCCATTCTCCTGCCTCAGCCTCCCGAGTAGCTGGGACTACAGGCGCCCGCCACCACGCCCGGTTAATTTTTTTGTATTTTTAGTAGAGACGAGGTTTCACAGTGTTAGCCAGGATGGTCTCGATCTCCTGACCTTGGGATCCGCCCTCCTCGGCCTCCCAGAGTTCTGGGATTGCAGGCGTGAGCCACCGCGCCCGGCCGGAAAGTGGTTTCTAAGGTACTACCAGCTCTCTCTCTCCCTGGAGCAAGAAGCCTCGTGAATCTATCTTGCACTTTAAAATAATGCAAGGAAAAAAGAGATAAATTAGAAGGTATTAGTTTAATATTTGCAAAATGTTACTCCTGTTACATTATATATAGTTTCATCTTAACTATTTAAAAAAAGTGCATAGAAAAGTACTGGAAGGAAGTATCAAAATGTTAACAGTGGTCTTCACTAATTAAAGGTTTGCCAGAGGATTTTATTTTCTCTTGCATAGGTTGCTTCTATATCTCACAAACCTCTTACAGTGAGTGTTTATTACTGTAATTTTTCTCAGAAGTGAAATTATTTTAAGAAAAACCATTCAAAGCTCAGATGCACTACGTAGTGTCTATGAACTTGAAGATACCTCCATTTGAAGAGATGTTCTCCCTTGAGAAGATGAGTTGGTGGAAAGTGCCTTATGTTATACATCAAGCATAATTTCCATCTTGGTTCATCTGGGATATTTGTACCTTTACAAATAATTAATTTTTAATTAATTTTTGTACCTATAAAAATAATTACAGATAATTATTTTCTGCCACAATAGTTTCTTCAATTTTTTTAATTAAAAGTCAATCCACCTTAGACTCAACTCTTTGGGGTGATCAAAAAGAGTTCTTGAATAAGGATTCTGAAAGTCCCTAATACAGCTCACAAAGAAGTAAACTAAGTTTAAAGTTATTTTCTTGTTTCTTATGTCTCCATGCTTGCAGAGTAAATTTAACACCAGGTTTTGGAGAAATCTATCTTAGAATGAAAACACAGTTATCAGTGAAGCTATACATGTGACACTTAAATAAACAGGGAACAGATAGAAGGAAGTTCTCACTGATGCTGGTGAACTGGATGTCCTAGTGAGCTTGCCACGTCACCAGAGTTGATAAGCAACTGACTGAAAACCTTGGTCTGGGAAGCTGCTGTGGTCAGAGATCAAAGTAAGAAGGGAAAGGGAAATGCCTTTTCCACACCTAATAAGACTCATTTTTCTTGTTTTCCTTCACCAACTCCACAAGACTGTCAAGGTAACTTTTTGGTATGCTACTAAGCTAAAAAAGGACTCAGCCATTTTAAAGTTAGTAAGACATGGGAAATAATTACCTCTCAAGACTCCATAAGAGTCTTCAGAGTCAGGGAACATTGACCACCTGCTTGATTATAAAAAATAGTCTTTGTTCACCAAGGTAGTCCTGTAGCTTCCTAGTGTCTAGAGCATTTACACATCTACTTTCTCCTTCGCAGCCTCTACCTCTGGAATAGAGATTCTTCTGGAATATTCCAGAGGTTGTAAGGGGTATGACTGTTGCCCCATGGGGACAATAGGGGCTGCTTGGCAGGTTTTTAGGCAGTTTTTTTTTTTTTTTTCATAATTGGACCCATTCTGAGGTCTGTCCTTTCACCTCTCTGAAAGGACCAGAACCTGTTGTTCTGGGTTTAATTAAGAAAAGAAGAGATGCACTCATGGCGTTCTTGATCTAAGGCATCCACTCACCCACAGGAAGAGTCTTTGGCAACATGGTCTCCTGAGGTGTCTTCTAGAGCTATAGTTCCATGTTCAATGAGGGAGAAATTACTTAAATTCATCTCACAACTTGATTACATTCTCACAATAATCTAGGTAATAAATACATGGGAGTAGTAAATGAAAGTTCAGTTTCTACTAAAATTTCAGAAAGAAAATAAGTAAGTTTGTCCTCTAGAAAGGAAAAAGTATTCTCATTTATGTAAAATGAATGAGATTAGTCATCATGGAGGTAAATCTAGAGATTGTAAATCTTTACCTGAAGAGCTTTGACAACAATCAAAACTCCAATCAAAAGAATGGTGTGATTTCTAGGAGGCAGGATTACAATGTAAGGGAAAATCTAGCCAATTTTACTTACCCTGTCTGAACCAAATTGGGTGGCCAATGTGAAGCATAGAAAAGAGAAACCCAAGATTCATAAAATGGTAATATTTGTAAAACTACAGCCTATGAGGAATTTGGATGAATGAAGATAGATTATTAAGATGTGTGTGTTCAGTTAGGATAGGAGTAACTCACAGAGCCTCACCTCCTAATAAATATCCTTACAATTTTTCCATAGTCTTTTTCATTCATCATAGTAGTCACAAAGTGACTCTGTAATCACTAATTCAGTTTCCCAGCTATTTCAATATTAATAGAAGGTATTTCAGATAAGAACACAATCTGGTCATTAAGAATAAAAATCTCTTACAGCTCTAAACCTAGCATGTTGGGAAGCCAAGGCAGGAGGATTGCTTGAAGCCAGGAGTTTGAGACAAACCTGCGCAACGTAGTGAGATCCTGTCTTTGCAAAAACAAATATAAAACTTAGCTGAGCATGGTAGCATGCACCTGTAGTCCTAGGTACTCCAAAGGTTTCGGTAGGAAGATCACTTGAGTCCAGGAGTTTGACGGTGCAGTAAGTTATGATTTCACCAATGTACTCCAGTCTGAGTGACACAACCAGACTTATCTCTAAAAATAAATTAAAAAATAAATATCTTACTTTCAATAAATATAAATCCTTTACTGGTATTATGTGGATAACAACACATACTTTCAATAAGTTGTGATGAAGATCAAAATAGAGAACATATTTAACACATCTGACATATGCCTGGCCCATAATAAATATTTGGTAATTCTCCTACCCTTTTGCCTCTCTTTGCTTTTATTCAAACTACAACAAATAAAAGACACAGAGTAATATTATCCAGCAGATATGGAGAACCTGCTCAGCTCTCTAACCCTGACTACCTGTGTCCTTGGGCAAGTCATTGATCTCTGGCCATCGGATTCCTAAGATAAAGCAAGGATTTGGCCTAGATGATATCTGATTTCTTTTCTATCTCTAATGTTAAAAGAGACTGAGTATTTAAGATTGGTCCTTGTGGTGTCATTTTGATTCCATTCAGCCTGCGATTCAATTATTCTGCTCAATTGATCTTTCTTAATAATAAACAAAATCAAACAACTTAGACAACGTTCAGGTTAACAAGGCAGCAAATTAGCAGTACATAACAGACCTTCTCTTAACTTCCCATTAAAACACCCATGAGGATATACAAAAAGATAAAAACTGGCACCAGTATTGTGAACCGAAAATAAGAGAAGAAGATATGTCAAAGTTCACAGGGACTTTCCACTAATCGCATCATTAATGGATAGGGATTGAGAAATATAATCTTGGATGGCACAAACACTACCCTTTGAACCAGAACAGCAACAACTCCAAAGCAAGAGGAAGACTTTGGCTCTCCCCCACTGGCCGAGGTCAACTTCAGGACAAGGGGTTGCCCTGACCGGAAAAATAGGTGCCATCCCCCACTGAAATAGAGTTATCATCTGAGCAAGCCAACATCATAACCTCTCTTTTTTCCCCATCAGCAGTTCTATTTCTGTATCCATTTAGAGTCTACAATTCCCAGTGAGGTACTAATCTTGAAGTAGAATAACAGTTGGTTAACAGTGTAGTGAGTACTAAGTAGGGGTTGGGACAAGGTGAATACTGAAAACTGAGTGTGGTGAGTGTTAGGAAGCAGGGGGGAAGAGTGTTATCTTTCATGTACTGATATTTCATATGAATTGCATTTTAATCATTGTCAAAAATCACAACTCTTTCAGCAGATGTATGCTGTGCCCATAATGTATCATATACAGGACCTTTAAACCTCCTTGGCTAGAGCTAGGAAGGAAAAATTGTCAGTCCCAGAGTGGGCAATGAGAGAGTCAAAGACCACATCACTCACCTTGCCTGTTGGTAACCCAATACTGGACCTTTGAAATTATTCTGCAACATTTAGAAAATGAGATATTTATACTGAAGGCTCAAGGGAGAGCTTATTTTTTAAAATTATCACTATGAAGACAAATAGAGCAATGCTTTATTTATGAAACAATTTCTTCAAGGTTTTTACTAGCTAAATATTGTCAGGCTCTTTTAGTGTTTGGTGGCCATTTCCCAGTTGATTCCACTCACATGGGATGTTTTGATCATAGCTTTTCACAAAAATTTGCCAAGATACCATATTAACTAGTGTAACTATATCACCCTTAATGGTTCTGTCAACTGGCATATAGCAGATATAATTCGTCAACTCTGCAGTAGAATGCATTCTTAATTTGAAAGTAAAAACCAAGTGGAAATCCTTGATGTGTTCAATAATGCATTAGACACAGTATAGACTGTTACCAGAAGGATTTGGTTCTGTTTTCTCTTCAATAAGTCATGTTAAAAGAATGACTGTAATATTCCAAACTGTTATATTATTGCAATCAAACTGATGCTGGAGAGGTTTCGAATCTGGATATTTCCTTATAAAATAACAACCTGAATAAATGAAAAGCAATTCAGAACTTTCCCATTTTTCACTTTACCATTAGGATAGCAGATAGCCGTATTTTAGGTCCTTTATTTTTCCTCCTAAACTTATGTATATAATTTAACATAAATAATATTTTAGAAATATGTTAATAATTAAGAGATTTCTCTCTTTTCATGTTTTTAGTGGTTTCCCTACAGGAATCTAAAGGCGGCAGCGGGGGAAGCAGTGGTGGTGGTCATAGCTAACACTTGTGACAGCACGTGTCACATATTATGCTCAGCATTTTACTTACATTATCTTGCACAATCTTGATGATAATTCTAGGAATTAGATATGTAATTACCTTTATTCTACCAATAGGGGGTGAAAATATCAGGAATCTGGAAAGCATTGTTTCAGAAAGAAAATCTGCAAGAATGGAAAGGTATTGGCTCATAGAATGTTGTAAGAAATTAAATTTTATGTATAACCAAAAGAGTTTCTACCTTAATTAAATTTAACTAGTATTTATTGTATGCCCACAAGGCAATTTTCTAGGCAATTAGGGACAAAACAATGAACAAAACATATAACACCATCATGTGACTTACTTTCTCCAGTCTATAAGTGAACAAATGAACAGGTGATGGTTTCTATGAAAAAAAAAAAAAAAACATGATAAAAGATTTGACAGTGATGGTAAATGATCAAGGATACAGAGGGTGTGAAAACGATGCCTAAGGATGATCTCTCTGAGGAGAGATCTGCTTTTAGGTAGAGAACTCAGTGAAGAACAGGAGTGAGATGTGAAAAACTGGGGAAAAGAGTTCCAGACAGAATAAACAGCAGTTGCAAAGATCCTTGGATGAAAATAAAGTTGGTAAGTTCAAGAAAGAGAAAGAGAAAGAGGGCAATGAGGCTGGATTAAAATCAGCAAGGGGAAGAGTGAAGAAAGTATAGAGATGTAGTCATCTTTGTAAGCCATCACTTTGTAAGGGCTTTGAGTTGTGGTAAATGCTTTGGGTTTCATTAAAAAATAAAGAAGGTGGGAAGCTTGAAAGGTGTTCCAAATCTTTGTTCACCTCTCTTTCTGGACACCCAGCCAGGCCACACTTCAGAGCATACATTGCAGCTCAGTGTGGTCATATAACTGAGAACCAGCCTGTGGAGTGTGAGTGGAAGTGAGGTGCACTACTTCCAGGATTGAACAATAAAAATTATCCACCCATGCATCTCTGTGTCATTCCTCCTTTCTTGCCTTCAGGGATAGAACAGTGGATGACAGCCTTCAAATCCATATGTTGAAGATGGCAGAGCTACCATCACCTGGAAACCTAATGACCACATTGGGAAAAGCCTGGCCAACAACCAGTTCACTCACCAAAAACTCTTACGTGAGAGAGAATTAACTTCCATTTTGTTGAGGCATAACACACGTGGGTCTATGTATTATCACAACCTAGTCTACCATAACTTCCCCAGTATCCATTCTGCCCTTTTGCTATTGCAATAGAACCCTTAATTTTCAGCTTAGCACTTGACTACATGGAATATTGAATTTCTAAGCCTCCCTTGCAGTTAAGTGTGGTAGCACAACTAATTTTGGGCTAAAATGGTATGAGTGGAAGTGATATATATATATATTCCCAAAGGGGCATAGCCTCCTCTTTTCCACTTCCCACTGGCCTGAAAGCAGATGTGGTGATGTCGAGTCACCTTAAACCATATGGACAAGTTTTATACTCTATGCATAATAGAAAAATAAGATGGAGTAGCTTGGGTCCCTGACCTGTGGAGGCATCGTTAACCTCATGATCTTATTAAACCTGCAGCTATTTGGAGTACAAAAATTAATTCAAGATGGATTAAAGACTTAAATGTTAGACCTAAAACCATAAAAACCCTAGAAGAAAACCTAGGCAATACCATTCAGGACATAGGCATGGGCAAGGACTTCGTGACTAAAACACCAAAAGCAATGGCAACAAAAGCCAAAATAGACAAATAGGATTTAATTAAACTAAAGAGCTTCTGCACAGCAAAAGAAACTACCATCAGAGTGAACATGCAACCTACAGAATGGGAGAAAATTTTTACAATCTACCCATCTGACAAAGGGCTAATATCTAGAATCTACAAAGAACTTATACAAATTTACAAGAAAAAATCAAACAACCCTATCAAAAAGTGGACAAAGGATATGAACAGACACTTCTCAAAAGACGACATTTATGCAGCCAAAAGGCACATGAAAAAATGCTCATCATCACTGGGCATCAGAGAAATGCAAATCAAAACCACAGTGAGATACCATCTCACACCAGTTAGAATGACGATTATTAAAAAGTCAGGAAACAACAGGTGCTGGAGAGGATGTGGAGAAATAGGAATGCTTTTACACTGTTGGTGGGACTGTAAACTAGTTCAACCACTGTGGAAGACACTGTGGCGATTCCTCAAGGATCTAGAACTAGAAATACGATTTGACCCAGCCATCCCATTACTGGGTATATACCCAAAGGATTATATATCATGCTGTTATAAAAACACATGCACATGTGTTTATAGCGGCACTATTCACGATAGCAAAGACTTGGAACCAACCCAAATGTCCAACAATGATAGACTGGATTAAGAAAATGTGGCACATATACACCATGGAATACTATGCAGCCATAAAAAAGGATGACTTCATGTCCCTTGTAGGGACATGGATGAAGCTAGAAACCATCATTCTGAGCAAACTATCACAAAGACAGAAAACCAAACACCGCATGTTCTCACTCATAGGTGGGAATTGAACGATGAGAACACTTGGACACAGAGTGGGGAACATCACATACTGGGCCCTGTCTTGGGGTGGAGGGAAGGGAGAGAGACAGTATTAGGAGATATACCTAATGTAAATGATGAGTTAACGGGTGCAGCACACCAACATGGCACATGTATAGATATGTAACAAACCTGCACGTTGTGCACATATACCCTAGAACTTAAAGTATAATAATAATAATAATTTTTTAAAAAACAGAAAAAATATAGAAAAGAAAAAAGAAAAATAAGATGGAGTAGCTTGTGTCCCTGACCTGTGGAGGCATCATTAACCTCGCTATCTTGTTAAACCTGCAGCTATTTGGAGTTTCAATTTCAATAGTTACCTATATGCTGAATAATCTAGAAGTCATCAGGAGGCTTTAAGTAGGTGAAATATAATTCAACACAGTCTGGCTTATATGTTAAAACTCTGGCTGCTGGGTGGAAAATAAGCTATGGGGGAGGGCAGAGTAAAATCAGGGAAAGCAGTTAAAATGCTATTGCAGTAATCTAGGCGACAGATGATGGAGAAAGCTAAGGAGGAAAGAAGTGGTAGGATTCAGAGTTTTTGGAAGGTGGTGCCAATGGTATCTAATATAGGCTTGAGGTAAGGTGATTGTCAGAAAGAGAAGAGAAAATGACTCTGGTTTCTGACTTAAGCAATTGGGCAAACAGGCCACTAACTGAGATGGAGAACGTTGGGAAAGAAGCAAGTTTGAGGAAGAAAATCAAAATTTTTTTTCTTTTAGCTAGTTATTCAAGTGGAGATAGCAAGTGACATTCTATGGAATTTAGAAACTTCCAGCTTGGAGTTTAGGAAAGATGTTAGGCTAGAAACAAAAATTTGGGAAAATCACTAATAAATTTATAATACAATGTACTAGCATAATATCAAAGGGCTCCATTTATGGCAAGAATCCAGATACAATAGAGGCAATATCATGTTGGATTGGCCCAACATAACATTGCATATTTTTCTAATTGGCAACAAAATATGACTTAATACTTACATGATATTCTTGTTTATTTATAATTGGCATGTAGAACAATAATTGGTAACCAGTTCTGGGTCCTTCAGGATGACATGATATTAAGGGACAGGACAGATATTATTGGCATAATACACAAGAAGACCTTGGTGAATTATCTTCTACTTGTGTTTTTAATCACGTTAACTATAGAAGCACTCCTGTCTATGTTGTACTATTTGTCTTCCAAAGGACTGGGAAAGGCTTCATCACTGGGCACTATGCTTGCTGAAGAATAGAAGGAAATGGCATTTGCGCTCCCAAAGGCACAGGATAAAAGAGATACCTCCCACTGTCATCTTCTACTCTCTTTGTGGGTACTTATTCTCTGGGTAATTATTGTCTAATTTGCCTGTTTGATATTAGCCTCACCCTTAGCATCTAGAAAGGAATTGAATGAATGCTTTCCTGAGGCTCTAAGACTCACATAAAGCCCACATGCATAATGGGATTAACTATCTAGACTGAATAACTTTTCCCAGTTAATGTAAGTACAATTTACAAGGGTCAGCTTAATATTTTTGAAATGGGAAGCCTTCCTTGCCTCTTGCACCCGCTGGTGGCTCCAGGCGTTCCTTGACTGTGGCTGCACAACTCCAATCTCTGTCTCTGCCTTTACCCCTCTCTTCTTCTCTGTGTCTCTTTTAAGGATACTTGTCATTGAATATAAGACCCACCTAGACAATCCAGGATGGTCTCATCTTGAGATCCTTAATTAATTACATCTACAAAGACTATCTTTCCAAATAAGGGCATGTTCAGTTTCCAGAGATTAGAATGTGGACATATATTTTGGGGAGCCACCATTAAACCCACTGCAGTCTCAAGTCTTGTCAATCATTAGAACCACCTAGAAAACTTGATAAAATACAGATTCTCAGGTCCCATCCTTAGCCATTCAAATTCCATAGAACGGGTTTGTATGCATGTTTGTGTTTTATTGTAGATAAGAACTAAATCTAGGTTTAAAAAAGAAAATCACTAGGTGATTCTGATGGTTATTGTCCCCCATTCTTTCAAGATCTTAATTTTGGAAAATGTCATTGTTCTCTGTTGCATCATCAATGCAGTGAAAGACAATAGCATATCAAGAATGGCAAGATGGTATGGGGGAAATTGTGGGCTTGGAAATCAACCAAGGCTGAACCTGAAATTTGGCAATATCTTGTGCTATTACTTAAATTCTCTGAGCATCACTTTTCTCACCTGTAGAATGGAAGTCATTACATTACAGTGTTATTGTGAATATTAATGAGATAACATATGTAAAACCCCAGCACATGCTCAGTGATCAATTAAATGGAAACTATTATTAGCAAAAGGTGGATCAGGCAGCCTATGTTAATCCATGTAGCTATAATACAATCATCCAAACTGACTCATTAATCATATGTCATGATTTGCTTAATTTTGATATATAAAAAGAATAGTATTTATAAATTTTGGAATTATGAACAGGTTCTATAAAACAATGAGAGAGTGTAATGGAAAATATTACCTCTTTAATTATTATAGTGATTATTTTCCAACTTCCATATAGTTTCCAAAACCCTAGGTAAATGAAAAATCTCTAATGTTCAGTTGATTAAGTGGCTTCACCCAAACTTCTCCTATGGACTATATTCTGTCTCCCCAAAATTCATATATTGAACGTCGCAAGGGTGGGAAGCCAATCTAATAAGACAGTGGCTTTATAAGAAGACAGAGAGAGAGATCTTAAGCAATCTTTCTCTGCCATGTGAGGACACAGTGAGAAGGCGGCCATCTGCAAACCAAAAAGAGACCCCTCAATATTGAACTTCCAGCTTCCAGAACTATGAGAAATATACATCATTTAAGCCACTCCGTTTGTGGTATTTTGTTATGGCAGCCCTAGCGGACGAATACACCCCCCCCATCTAGCCTATATCCCTTTTTAGCATGATTCTTAGAAAATATGTCCTCATTGTTGTGATGAACATTTCCCAGGCCTGCTACTTCTCCTTAATTCTAATAGATGGGGTAAAGGAAAGTTACGTGTTACATGGGAGACAACAGAGAGTGTTTCCTATTAATTTGTAAGAAGCCAAGCTCATCAAGCACAAACTATTATCATTATAGACTTCTGTAATGGGATTATCAGACCCATAGTTTCTCTTAATTCAGGATAGATATTTTTCCTTGAGTAATTTTTTTCCTCTTTCTGTGAGTAAATTCTCTGGCCATCTAGGTAAATTTATTGCTCATACTTCTGCTCAAAAAGCTTTGATATTCACCATTGCTTTCAGAATGGCCGGAGGACCCATCAATTCATAACTGCAAAGACCTACCATTCCTTAACTCCTACTCCTCTTTGTGTAAACTTTTGATCCAAACTGTACGCTGATGTCATACTGACCAGCATTGTTCTTTCACTTTCTTACATTTTTCCATCTCATTCCTTCTACCTCACATGCCCTGCTAGCACAGTCAACTATATCCAATCTAAACAACAGGTCCTACTTCACCTCCTACCTGCTCCAAGAAGGCTTTGCTGACCACTCCAGGAAATGACTCAGTCCACGGTAGCTTGATCCTTGTTGTGTCACACTACTCTCAGGACTTTGCACAGGATAAATGTTCACAAATATTAATACTTCTTGGTCTAAATATATTTCTCTGTGTAAAGAGCCCTTGAACTTCTAAGGTACTTCTTGTCTGTATCAGCAATTTGAAATGAATCATGAACCTTCTGAGGACAGCCCATATGTATGTTTGTGTTATTTACATTTTCTATTGTGATTTCACTTTCTGCTTCTAGTGTGAACTACATTGAGAGTTTCTTGAGGACTACATCTCATGAATGAGATTTGGAACCAGGAAAGAGTACAGGTTCCAACCTAGACTTCCTTGCTGCTAAAATTACACTGTTTAGTAAGTCACCTCACAACCAATTTTATCAGTAAATGGAAATGGTAATCCCTGTCCTTCAGGGCATGGTGGCTCACACCTGTAGTGCCAACTACTTGAGACCTGGGAAGGAAGATCTCTTGAGCTCAGGAGTTTGAGTCCAGCCTGAACAACACAGTGAGACGCCATCTCTAAAACAAAACAAAACCATAATAAGTACCTCATAGGATTTATATTAGGGTAGAATGATGTAAAGTATCTAGCACAGCATCTGCCTCATGGTAAATTGTCAATATATGGGAGCTTTATTCTTATGTCCCAGTACTCCCAACACTTTTGTAGGTTAAATATTTTTAATTCTTAATTTAAATATATATTTCTATATAAAGATCAAATGGGGAAAGGGATGCCATATTTAAATGTTTTTATAAGGCCTCTTCTAACTCAAGATGTCCTGACACTATAAACTTTAAAGTGTATGAGAACACATAGTACAGAAGGCAGCACAGTGTTGAACAATAATGCTCTTTAAAGTAGCTGCTGCATTTCCCACATTTCTTTCATTTTTCAGAAAATGGCTCAATAAGCCCACTAGATGATTTGGAATTCATTCAGGTCTTGTGAGCCCATTGTTTGCAATTCTCTAATTGTCGTTTTACAGTCACATTGGACCCAAAGGATACAGTCTGAAAATTTATTGAATGATGGAATTTTCCAGTTACAGAGCAGAATCCTAATAGTTCAGAGACATCTCACTCCTGTAGAGGTCCCAGAAAAGGTTAATGTGAACATAATCACCTGTCAAAATCTTCCAATTATAAACTAGTTACTAGTTACCTTTTCCTGAAGATAGCTAAAGGCAGTTGTATACACAAATTAATATTTAATTTCGATGATCTTCACCCAAAAATGAAGGTTATAGGAATCTGTGCTGTTGATTTAAATTAGAATATTATACTCCTTTTGTTTTTCCTTTCCCTATATTGATTCCATGCCTGAGCAGCTAAAATCTTTGTGGAACAGAGACATGACATGGTGTCACTGTTGGCAGCACAGAGAGACACAAAGGTAGAGAGAGTTCAGGAACAGCAAAATCCCTGTTTCTTCCAAATATAGCCTTTCCTGGTTTTTACTTAGCCTGAAGTTTCTACTTCTGGAATTATATTTGTGGAAATAATAGTTTTTATGCACTAGTTTTTTAGAATAGCATGTACACACATACAAAGGCACACAGCAAAAAATGTAAAAAACATATGGAGGTATAGAAGGTCTACAAAGCAGTCCTGAAAAGGGGAAGGAAGTAAAAGTTTTAAATTCTGTTTGACTCTGTTGCTGAGAATATAAATTAGTGCAACCACTACAGAGAACAGTTTGGAGGTTCCTAAAAAAACTAAAAATAGAGCTACCATACAGTCCAGCAATTCCACTGCTGGGTATATACCCAAAAGAAAGGAAACCAGTATATCAAAGAGGTATCTTCATTATCATGTTTGTTATAGCACTGTTCAGAATAGCCCAGATTCGGAAGTAACTTAAGTGTCCACTGACAGACAAATGGATAAAGAAAATGTGGTACATATACACAATGGAGTACTATTTAGTCATAAAAAAGAAGGAGATTCAGGTATCTGCAACGTCATGGATGGAACTGGAAGTCATCATGTTAAGTGAAATAAGCCAGGCACAGCAAGACAAACATTGTATAGTCTCACTTATTTATGGGATCTAGAAATCAAAACAATTTAACCCATGGACATAGAGAGTAGAAAGATGGTTACCAGAGGCTAGGAAGTGTAGTGAGGGGGTGAGCAGACATGGGGGTGGTTAATGGGTACAGAAAATTAGAATGAATGAATAAGGACTAGTATTTTATAGCACAAGGTGACTATAGTCAATAATAATTTAATTGTACATTTTAAAATAACTAAGAGTATAATTGGATTTGTTTGTAACACAAAGGATAAATGCTTGAGGGGATGGATACCTCATTTTCCATGATGTGATTATCATGCACGGCATGCGTATATTAAAATATCTCATGTACCTCATAAGTATATACACCTACTACTACATATCCACAAAAATGAAAATTAGAAATTATTATTTTTAATTCTGCTTGAAAATTTTGTCCTGTGAGAAAACATTTTAAATGGTTCATTTTCAAGGCATGATCAATCTAAGTACTGGCAGCCAGCCTGTGGATGTAACAAACCGCATGGCTCATGCACCTAGAAGGTCACAATAAACTGACAGAATGTAGAGGAGGACTCAGCCCATAAAAAGGAAGAAAGTTTCGTTATTGGGAAATCGAAATTTAAGCAGGAAAGCAGACCAGGGTATGAGCTTATAAGGGGATAATGAAACTAAGGTTATGTCTGGGAAGATTGTAACCCCATAGTACTCAACCAATGAGGAACTGGAAGAGGGACTTTCATGCTAGGAGATAAATTACCTGCCATAACTGCCTTGGGTGGGCCTGCCTACCTGACACCCTATCTTGAAAGACTGCCATTAAAAGTCTTGCTTCCGCTGTTCTTCATGTCTCTGAGTCCATTCTTTGGGTTTGGATGGATGAATGTGTATTTCTCACAGTCTGGTGCAGCCCTGAGTAAAAACCAAAATCTTTTATGCCTAAAATGTTTTTAAAAAAATGAAAAAGCATAAATCTATGTTTTGGTATGTTCATAGTAGGCAGTCATTCTTAGGGGCAACTGTGACTTTACAAAACCTCTCCACTCTCTCCCCTTTCACTCCTACACCTACTATCTGTTCAGCCCTGTGTCTCTTGTCAGAACTTTTTAAACTATGTTCTCTCTGATCTCCTAGCTTCTACTTTCTTTCATTTTCCTTCAGGGCTAAACTGTGATAAAAGATGGATACTCTGCTCTGCTTAGCAACCCCAAAAGCTCTCTGTTGCTGCAGGAGACAGTCTCAGCTCCTTTGAGTGGCCTTCTGGCCCCTTGTACAAAGTCCTCACAGACTGATCACCTTCTCTTCTTCCCAGGCACACTGCATTCCAACCACACCCTTTGTCTTCCCATTCCCTGAACAGGTCTCAGACATTGAATCGTTCTACAAACATCTTCGAGCCTTTTCACATGCCCTCTGGATGTCCTTCTCCTTTTCTGCCTGGTCAAAGCATCCAAATCCTTCCTGGCCTCACCCAGTACCACGCAGATACTACAGGCAGAATCAGGTTATATCCTAGACCCTCATGATTTCAGAGCCTTAAGCTCTTTCTCCCACAAAGTTATCCCGTCATGGGATTATGCAATACAAATTATGACTGAAGCAAGAGGCAAACAGAAGCCCAAGTCCCACCTGGCTCAGGTTTCTCTGCACCCCACCCAGTCCAGCTGAGCATGACCACCTCTGCCCACAAGGTGCTCCTGCACACCACCATCATCGGTGTTGGTCTTCTAAGTTTCTCAAAATAGCCCAAGGCTAGAAGGCCAGACTCAAATTTAGAATTCTCAGACTTCTTGAAGATCCACCCAGGAATTTTAAGGACCCACCATCACCTGACTTTTCCTCCATACCGGCTCTGCCCAGCACTGTGAGCATAGGTACAAGGATATCTCAGCCTGCATGTCCAAACTCAAGCAACACCACCACCACCATTAACTCCTCCAAGCACCATCTCTTGGAAAATGAGACTATCTGGGCAAAAAATTCCCTGGCCATAGATACCTAGAATATGGTAGAAAGGACGCCACAGGATGCAGGTGGCCACATCTCTGTGGTCCCAAGACTCCTTGCACTATGGAGAGAAGTGTAGCCACCTGCACCCGGGTCTTCTGACAAAAGTAGGGGGCAGAAATGGGAGTCGGGGAAGTTAGGATAGCATCTACGGACAGGGGCTTCTCTTGTCCTGATTTAAGACGATCAGGCAGTGGTGTGTCTTCAAATAAAAACAAAGACAAGTCTCACTCTGTGAACCGTTTGTCTCTCTAGAACAGTGGATCTCAACCAGGGGTGATTTTGTTCTCTATGGGATACTTGGCAATGCCTGGAGATATTTTGAGTTGTCATGATTTGAGAAGATTGGGAGTTGCTACTGTCATCCAGTTGGTAGAGACCAAGGATGCTGCTAAAACTCCTACAGCACATAAGACAGTTCCATCACAACAATAATATAATATTAGTTTGGTACATTACTTCTAATGGCAAAAACCACAATTATCTTTTCACCAACCTAATAATACTAATGGAAAACATTTTCTAAAAGTTAATTTGTAAATTGGTTATATATAATATTGTTGTCAAACAGATCTTAAAGCAATAGTTCATGTCACTTAACTGCACAAAAGATTTAATCACACACACACGCACACACGTGCACGCATGCATGCAGACACCCAGCTTATGAACTAAAGTTCAAATTTCTAAGCTTGACATTCAATATTACTCTTGATCTGGAGCCTACATGTCTATCAATTTAATCTTTCTCTATGATCTCCTTATGTAACCCAAAGCATGTGTCTATGTTACTGTCAGACTTAAATATTTTAGAATGCCATATGGCTATCTCCCATATTTTCCCTATCAATATTTGGCATACTCAACCCCATTCCTGATAGTGAATTAAGTCTTCAGCTGGACCTTCTAATCTAAAATGTTCAAATTCAGAAACTAACTACACTTAAACAGAATTACCCACTAGAATACATCAAGGCTGTACCACTAAGATAATAATAACTAGCTCTTGGGATTGGAAGGATAAGAAAACGATACCATGTATAAATCACCATGAAGATGTTACCATTATGATGTCCCTACCTCATAATAGCACTCAATGAAATGTCTGTGTCTCTCCTATAATTAAAAAGGCATTCCAAGTAGGAAAATAGCTTTTGCAAATAAATTAAAGTAAGGCTATTTACAGTAAAATAATAATAATAATAATAATAATAATAATAATAATAATGTAGCACAATAGAAGCTTATTTCTCACTCACATAAAATCCAAAACAGATATTCCTCCTTGGTGGCAGGAGTGGAAGGTCGGCTGTGTGGATGAAGGAAGACTGCTTCATAGCTTCACGCAGAGCCGTAGGCTGGAAGTCTCCATCAACTTCCACATGTGGCTTCCATGATCATCCTGTGTGCGTCAACATCCAGTGGGCAGATGGGAAAAGAGAAAGCGCAGGCTATGTGCCACCACTTCTTAACCACTTGGCCAAGACATGGTACGCATCATCTCAGCTCATATTCCACCGGCAAGAACTAGTCACATAGTCCCACCTGGATGCAAGGGAGGGTAGGACTGGAAAATGAGGGCCCTGGCTGGGCAGAGCTTCTCAGCAACAACCCTACACTATGGAAAGGACATTAGCTATCTTTACCACAGCAAAGCACAAGGTTATAGGAGATGAAGCAAAGACAGAGAGCAGTGGGCAGGTTTGCCTGGCTAGAATATGAATTGGAGCTTCGTGGCAGATGAGAACAGTTAGGTAAGGAAAGACAGCCAGATAACAGGAGACTCATGACTCTATCATTATGAATGTTTTCTATTTGAGAGACAGCTGCGAATCTGACCTTGAAGAAGAGTTATTTGGTAAATAATGATGTTTAAAACAGGCACTGTAGCCTCAAAGCAATTTTTGTTTCATTACGAAATGAATCTGGTTTTTATTCAGGCATATCTTCCTTATGTGGAAATTCATAACTTTAAAAATGAATCATTGCATCATTAAGGACTCTTTTCACAGCATTCTCTTATCCCTTCCAAGTATCCTTTTCAATCAATGTGCTTTCTCCTTCCTTCAATTGCTTCTATGGGCTTGCAGAATCTGCTGCTGTGTTTGTTCCTTTGCAGTTCTCCTTTAATTGCTGTCTCTGCTGTGTCTGGTTCTCCTCCTTTCTTTTGGCCCAGACTATTTATTTCTAAAACCCATCAGCATTCTGTGAGGGTTAGGATTCATTTCAGAGAAACTCAAGGGAATTACCTCTGGATGATTTTTCAGCCCAGGTATTTGGTGCAGTTAAAATGTCATTTATTTCTCTAGACTTGCATGATGTTGTGCAAAACATGAAATTAATCTTAACTACACAACGTTCAACTCTTGACATTTCAAGACCTTTATTAAAATGTTGAAATAGAATTTTCCTTTAAATATGTTAATAGAAGAGACTTGTTGCTTTCCCTATGTGATAACTTTCTTCAACTCCCACATCATCTTTCATTACCCAAAGAAACACACCTCTGATTTTATAACGGAAGTCAATGGAAAAAAAAAACTTGCTATATAGAAATACGCATTTACAGTAAAGTTTTTATGCTGATATTCACTCAGAAATAGAATGTATACCCATATAATCTATTGTTCTAGCTTTCCATAGATTTCAAAAATGTTGCAGCCTGATGCTAGAATATCACTGCTGTTAGTGTGCCATCTAGTGGCTGATGTTGTGATATTTTCCATTCTTTGTTGAGGCAGAAGAGGCTTTAAGTGACATACGGAAAGTCCAATGAGATTCCTTCTTTGGTACAACGCAGGGATGAGACAGTTGTATAAAGCCAATGGCCAAATGTTGAGTCATCTGATGATGTGTAGAGGATCGTTTGTAAATTCTTACTTAGCCAATATAATTAAGAAATGAAGCTATTAGAAGAACAATTAAATATACTTGTTAGCTTGCTGTATCATGATGCACAAACCATATGTGCATTAACCATATACCAAGAACCAGAACACAATAAAATGCATTTGGCCCTAAATTTAAATTAGATTTAATTTTACTCTTGTTATTCAGATGGTACTTTAGGATCTTATAGGTCTAGGCTTTGAATACTAATTCTCATTGTGTAGTATACAAAAATGTATGTTTGAGCTTTCTGGTTGCTTGGATTTAAAACTAAAAGTGGTTTTGTATTTATAAAGGATCAAATCTATCATGCATAGTGTGAGTGGCAGCATATCCACCATTTTAGTTGATTCTTTGTAGTATTATAACCATAATCGCGTGATCTTATATATTGCTTTATTCCTAGTCAATATTAAAGATTGAGAGATAATGATAATGATTTTATCTTTTAGTTATAGAATTGCCTTCAAATGCCTTGTTTTATAATCATCTCAAAGTCACACAAGAGATTCCTTTAATCGTTACATCATTTTTCATAGGCAAGTAATGAGGGACTGAATGGTTTTGCTGTTGAAGACAAAAGGACAAAAAAGTAAAATCATATTCTCCAAACATATACAGATAGTATTGAAAAGAAGTATAAGAATTAGTTATTGCATGTTTGCCCTTGGAAATAACAGTTATCATTCTGTTATTATTTTTAAACATCTATTTTATTTATTATTATTAAAGGGGCAGTTATCACTAATGCAATCATTTCAGAAAAATTTTCTTTAAAGCAAACACAGGAAAACAGAAACAAAAACTACCCCCATTTAATTAAGTTCTTGATATGTGCCACGTGATTTACATACTTTACATGCTTTTCTTACTTAGTCCTCACACAACCTGATAAAGTTTCATTTTATAAAGGAAGAAACCAGGCTGAGTCATTAAATAACTTATTTTAAGCCACATTGACAGTAAAGGGCAGCTTCTGGATAAAACCTAAGTGTGTCCGATTTTGAAGCCGTGCTTATAAATGTAACGAAAAATACTTTATAACCATTTCGGGAAAACATGCATTGTACCTACTACTTTACAAAGTCTAGCCAAGAGCAGAACTGACATGCATTATCTTATTTGCCACAGGCAAATCAACAGGAAAGCGAAGTATAAACAGTTAACTCAGACTAGCATATTACCTAGGGTTTTATACTGGTTGATCTGCCATTATTCCAGAGGCAAGACTACAAATCATTGCAGGATAACATGATCCTGCAATGTCAAGGAAGGTAAATAACTTGGGAGAGTTTTTAAACGATGCCATCACCACTGCGGAAGAGAATATTTACTCCTTCTGCTTTCCTTAAAATGGCTAGCATTAGGCTCTTTATTCAGAAATTTCTATATTATAACATACCTGATCTTATATCATTATCTTCTCCCAACAATCTATTAGGACAACGTGCTAGATCAGTGATGTTACTTTAAGCCCCTCTCAATCTTTTTTAAAAGTTGTAAACAGACCACTGTGCCATGTAAAGATTAAAGTGTAAAGACTGAGACTTCAAGAATAAATTTTAATGCTGTGATCATATAATATATAAATTTTGCCAAACTACTTTTTGAGCTGCATGCTAATTAAATACAATGCTTAACAACCACTGACATACACACACACACACATACATAGAACTACTTTTACATAGCTAAACCAAGAAATGGGAAAGCTTGTTAGTTTGTTTCTAGATTCCTGGATTCATAATTCAAGAGCATTATGATAGATCTCCTTTGTTGTTCTTCCTATATCCACCCCTCCCTCCCCAAGCCAATGGAACCTTAAGTTCGTTCAGGTGGCTGCTGAGATCTTTCCCTCTGTCGAGTATTTATGGGTGGGTTTAAACCAATTGTGATTCATCCCAGGGCCAGGGATAAATTATGATTGGTCTAAACCAGCCTTAGTAATCTTAGTAATCTTGTAACTTTGTCTGGGAATGAAGTGACAAATTTTGGTTAATGAGATGAAAGCAGAAGTTTTTGAATGAGCCTCCAGGGCTTGTCTTTCTGATTAACATAGATAACATAGAAAAGAACTTTTGTCTTTCTGATTAACATTGATAAACTTACAGAAGACAGCCTTTGCCTTTCTCTTCTCTTCTGCCTGCAATGAAGGCATAGTCCCTGGAGGCACAGCAGACATTTGTGACCATAAGATGACAAGCCTGAGGACAAAAGTCAACTTTTATTTTTTTGAGACGGAGTCTCATCCTGCGGCCCAGGCTGGAATACAGTGGCATGATCTCGGCTCACTGCAACCACATCCCCGGTTCAAGGGATTCTCGTGTCTCAGCCTCCCTAGTAGCTGGGACTACAGGCATGCACCACCACGCTCAGCTAATTTTTGTAATTTTAGTAGAGACAGGGTATCACCATGTTGGCCAGGCTGATCTCAAACTCCTGACCTCAGGCGACCTGCCCACCTGCACTTCCCAAAGTGCCAGGATTACAGGCGTGAGCCATCTCAGCTGGACAAAAGTCAATTTTCTAAGGATGATGCAACAGGATGATACGTCTCTGACAGCGTCGCTGAGGTCATTGAATAGCTGTATCACGACGTTGCTTACCTTTGGATTCCTTGCAATATGACACAAAATTTTATTTATATAAGCTATTGTTTGTAGGGGTTTCTGTTACTTGCAGCCTCATGTATTAGGTTGAACCATATGATATTTTGTAAACAAAAATAGTTGAAGCTCAGCAGATTTGTATGATTCAACCAATTTTATGAATTGATGCAGAATTCAAGACCCTTTCACTTCTCCAACAATCAAAACCTCTCCTTTTCCTCTCTCCTGCCACCTGATACCATGCAAAATAGATCTTTTTATATATATATTTCTGACATTTAATCAATGATGTGCTGGTAAACTAGTTTGTTGGGAGGAAAAGCCCTGATTTGTACAGTGTTTATGGTATAACTACTCCCACTATGTCTCATTTTAAGCTGCCAGCTTGAGGTCACTGAACAAGGAGTTGGAAAGAAATGCTTGCAATCAGCTATCCTGAGCTGCTACTACAGCCAGCTCCAGCATGCCACTGCCCACGCATTGGCCCAAGCTCTGTTACAGTGTATGATGGGCAGAGCTAATGTTAGAAAGTAATTTATTATCCTTACTATTATTCTCTTTGTAGCATTGAGACAAAGATACAAGAAAAATATAATATATCCAATAATTATATGATATATATGCTATGTACATATTACATACACAAAATAATTATAAAATACAATAATTATATCATATAATTAGGATATGGGGAAATTGACAAGATAAATGTAGATCTTTGCCCTCTGATTCATTTAGATCTAGTAAAAAAAACTAAAGAAAATGTGTCAGAGTAGCCACCAAGGAGACTTAAAATAGTATGAATTTTTACCAACAAAATAATTTATAATTTTGATATAATTATAATTCTACATTATAGCTTTATTATAATTTATAAGAATTTATAATTTTACCAACAAATTAATTAATATGAATTTTTACCAACTAGCTCTTCTATTGCCTAACTTTTATCAGTTATCCCTAATGGGTAAGAAAGAAAACCAAGATATCTTTCACTGGTTATTCATTTTTTGAAAAAGCTGTATTGTGTTGCAGTTAAAGAAGATGAAGTATTTGACTTCCATTTGGGACAGTGACCTTTATAAAATACCGCCCTCCCTCCCCCAAACCCTCAGCCCCCAAACTCATTTTATCTAGCTGTTGAATGCCAAAAATCCATTTAGTTTTCAAACATTACCTCTTTTCTATTAGTTTTAGGTAGCTGGTCCAAGAAATGATTGAGATTCTTCCCAGTTTAAACTTAAGATGCTTGAATCTACTGCCAGTACCAAATGCAAGGTCTCTGCATTCCTCATCACCCTGTGCCCAGTCTCCGTCTTTTATCATCTTCTTTTAACAATCTTAGTAATCCCAAATAAAGTGAAATGCAACATATTAATAGTTACTCTTGGGGAATTTTTTTTGGACTGGAGTTTATATATAACTTTAGCTGGATTATCAACATGGACTATCCTGTCTGGAGAGACAACTCAATATTAATAGTGCAGATTCGAGCATTCAATGATCCTATACTTTGTCAAGCCAGAAAACTGTGAACCAACCTAGATCTGTCCTCTCACTCAACCTCCAAGTCTAATCGGTCAGTAGAAATAATAACAAATATATACTGAGCACTTACTATATGGCAAGCAGAGAGTTAAATGCTCTTCACCTATTATTTTATTTAATCTCCACAATCATCCACTGTGTTGTGTTACTACACCTATTTTATAGATGACAAAACTGAGATACAAATAAGATAAGCAACTCATCCAAAGTCATGGCACTGTGGTAGAGCCTGCAAAATTTGAACTCCGGCACCCTATCTCCAGGGCATACCATCTTTACACTCTACTATGTTAGCAGAATTATAATAGATTCTCCTGCTTAATTACTTCTCAAATAAGTTTGTCCCTTCCTCAATATACCTACTAACTTAACAGTAGTTAGAATCATCGTGAGACCTTGCTTGGATTTACTGTGATAGTCTCCTAACTGAACTCCCTGTCTCTGGTCTTTTCCCCACTCTAATGCATCCTCTACCTAGATGACAGAGTGCTTTTGGCAAACTATAGATCTGATTAAGCTCCTCACTGTAGCCTTCAGGATAAAGCTGAAACTTCATCTCTTAATAACCCTGACTCTGTGTGTAGTGGATCCTGCCTTCCTTTGTCCCCATTTCCCTGCACATCTCAACAGGGCAGCCCTAACAAACAGCCTGAATTTTCCCAAACATATCATCTTCTCACAGCAACAGCTTCCTTTGGACATACCTTGCTTTCTGCCTAAAATGTGCTGACTCCATTTTTTTCTTCTATGTGGCTAATTTCTAGTAGTCCTGCAAATCCCTAGTGAAGGAGCATCTCTCAGTCCTCTACTATTGATCACAGTATCCTGGCCATGGTCTTCGTCATAGCTGTTCTCAAAGAGCTCTCAGTTCAGGAGGCAGACAAGTAAACCAATAATCCAAACAAGTGGGCAACAGCTGTTATCAAGCCACAGATCTTAATATTCTATAAAGTGTAATCTTATAGTATTCACAAAGAAAAACATCATTATTTAAATTGTTATGTTTTAAACATAAAAAACACTTTGACTAGTCAAAAAGTTTTAGGCAGGCTGGGCGCAGTGGCTCATGCCTGTAAACCCAGTACTTTGGGAGGCAGAGGCAGGTGGATCACCTGAGGTCAGGAGTTTGAGACCACCCTAGCCAACACGGTGAAACCCCGTCTCTACTAAAAATACAAAAATTAGCCGGGCATGGTGTCCCACACCTGTAGTTCCAGCTGTTTGGGAGGCTGAGGCAGGAGAATCACTTGAACACAGGAGACAGAGGCAAATATTACAGTGAGCTGACACCATGCCACTGCACTCCAGCCTGGGCAACAGAGTGAAACTCTGTCAAACAACAACAACAACAAAGTCTTAGGCCTTGGCTGCTCTATCTATGGAGTAGCCATCCTTTTGTTTCTTTACTTCTCTAATAAACTTGCTCTTACTTTACCTATGGACTCGCCCCAAATTCTTTCTTGCATGAGCTCCAAGAAGCCTCTCTTGAGGTCTGGATCAGGACCGCTTTCCAGTAACATCTTCCTGGCAAACCACAAAGGGACTATACGGAAGAGACCCAAACCCAAAGGAAAATTATTTGCTCAGCACCAATTGCCTGACTTTGGGTAAGTGGTGGAGTACATTTTATCCTAGGTAAAGGACAGAACAGGGTTAGAGACCCAACTTAGGAGATTTAGAGTTCTTCCTAAGATTTAGGGGGTTAGGGACCTCCCTTGGTAAAGTCCCTGTTGGTTAAAAATGGATTTGGCACTACAGGATGTTAACTGCTATTCTCTTTGGAAAAAGTTTTAGCTATGATGTGTGTTTCTAGATGTACCTGTGCTATTCTCTTCATTTGGAGTATGGCAAAATATTCTTACAGCAGACATAATTTTAAGGAAAATGTATTTCCCTCAGCACTTGTAACTTTTTGTTTATTTGTTTATTGGGTGTTCTTGCTTTAATTTCTTTAAAAAGGGAAAGGTACAAAAATAGCCGTAAAAGCGATATCAAAGGGCACTTTATTTTTTGAAATGAACTCAGTGCTACATGTTACTCTACTTCATGAGTTATTGAGATTTGATCCTGGATGTGAAGTAGGGTGTGGAGAGTGATTGACTGTGGGAGAAGAAGCAATACACTCCATGGGTTGGCAGTGTTGGAATAAGATTATCTACAATTAAATGAGAAGTAAGATAGTCCAAACTGGAAACAGTGTGTGAGGTTAATCTGCATTCCTAGGCTAGACTCTGACAGATTATGAGTCTCCCCCACTTAATGCCCCTCACACTTCTCTCTCTCAGTAGTCATTTTGATATTTAATCTTTTGTGCAGCCAAGCAATTGATTAGTAATTTGCTTGTGTACATTAAAGGCCAGGAGAAAGAAGTTGCACTATACCAAAACCATGTCCTAGTTTAAAAGGTACCTAGATATAGATTGTCCAAAACATTTTTACTTAAAGTATGTTCAGGGAGTGTTGAGTAAGAGACAATATAATTGACCAAGGTATGGGCATTCTTTGGAAGCCAAGGAGAGAAGAAAGCAGACGGTAACAAACGGGTAAGAACTATAAGCTGTCCCCTACTATAGAAAGTCAGAAATACAGGGAGGCTGAGGCAGGAGAATTGCTTGAACCCTAGAAGCGGAGTTTGCAGTGAGCCGAAATCTTGCCACTGGACTCCATCCTGGGTGACAGAGTGAGACTCCATCTCAAAAAAAAAAAAAAAAAAAAAAAGAAAGAAAGAAAGAAATTCAGAAATGCAAACATTTATGAAGTAATGTAGAAGTTGCAGTTTTCAGAAAATGTTTAGTCTTAAAACCTTTTGCAAGACTGTAACCTTGTACATGTTTTGGCTGGATATTAGCTACTGGTACTTGAAATCTAGTCTCATCTTCCTTTGTATGCCCTCTGTATTTTAAAGACTAGACATCTTGATGGGGAGAATGGAACCAAGTTGGAAAACACTCTGCACGATATTATCCAGGAGAACTTCCCCAATCTAGCAAGGCAGGCCAACATTCAAATTCAGGAGATACAGTGAACGCCACAAAGATACTCCTCGAGAAGAGCAACTCCAAGACACATAACTGTCAGATTCACCAAAGTTGAAATGAAGGGAAAATGTTAAGGGCAGCCAGAGAGAAAGGTTGGGTTACCCACAAAGGGAAGCCCATCAGACTAACAGCTGATCTCTCTGCAGAAACTCCACAAGCCAGAAAAGAGTGGGGACCAAAATTCAACATTCTTAAAGAAAAGAATTTTCAACCCAGAATCTCATATCCAGCCAAACTAAGCTTTATAAGTAAAGGAGAAATAAAATACTTTACAGACAAGCAAATGCTGAGAGATTTTGTCACCACCAGGCCTGCCCTAAAAGAGCTCCTGAAGGAAGCACTAAACATGGAAAGGAACAACTGGTACCAGCCACTGCAAAAACATGCCAAATTATAAAGACCATCAAGGCTAGTAAGAAACTGCATCAACTAACGAGCAAAATAACCAGCTAACATCATAATGACAGGATCAAATTCACACATAACAATATTAACCTTAAATGTAAATGGGCTAAATGCTCCAATTAAAAGACACAGACTGGGAAATTGGATAAAGAGTCAAGACCCATCAGTGTGCTGTATTCAGGAAACCCATCTCAAGTGCAGAGACACACATGAGCTCAAAATAAAGAGACAGAGGAAGATCTACCAAGCAAATGGAAAACAAAAAAAGGTAGGGGTTGCAATCCTAGTCTCTGATAAAACAGACTTTAAACCAACAAAGATCAAAAGAGACAAAGAAGGCCATTACATAATGGTAAAGGGATCAATTCAACAAGAAGAGCTAACTATCCTAAATATATATGCATCCAATACAGGAGCACCCAGATTCATAAAGCAAGTCCTGAGTGACCTACAAAGAGACTTAGACTCCCACACAATAATAATGGGAGACTTTAACACCCCACTGTCAACATTAGACAGATCAACGAGACAGAAAGTTAACAAGGATACCCAGGAATTGAACTCAGCCCTGCACCAAGTGGACCTCATAGACATCTACAGAACTCTCCGCCTCAAATAAACAGAATATACATTCTTTTCAGCATCACACCACACCTACTCCAAAACTGACCACATAGTTGGAAGTAAAGCACTCCTCAGCCAATGTAAAAGAACAGAAATTATAACAAACTGTCTCTCAGACCACAGTGCAATCAAACTAGAACTCAGGATTAAGAAACTCACTCAAAACCACTCAACTACATGGAAAATGAACAACCTGCTCCTCAATGACTACTGGGTACATAATGAAATGAAGGCAGGAATAAAGATGTTCTTTGAAACCAATGAGAACAAAGACACAATATACCAGAATCTCTGGGACACATTCAAAGCAGTGTGTAGAGGGAAATTTATAGCACTAAATGCCCACAAGAGAAAGCAGGAAAGATCCAAAATTGACACCTTAACATCACAATTAAAAGAACTAGAAAAGCAAGAGCAAGCATATTCAAAAGCTGGCAGAAGGCAAGAAATAACTAAGATCAGAGCAGAACTGAAGGAAATAGAGACACAAAAAACCCTTCAAAAGATTAATGAATCCAGGAGCTGGTTTTTTGAAAAGATCAACAAAATTGATAGACCACTAGCAAGACTAATGAAGAAAAGAGAGAAGAATCAAATAGACACAATAAAAATTGATAAAGGGGATATCACCACCAATCCCACAGAAATACAAACTACCATCAGAGAATACTATAAACACCTCTACGCAAACAAACTAGAAAAATCTAAAAGAAATGGATAAATTCCTCGACACATACATCCCCCCAAGATTAAACCAGGAAGAAGCTGAATCTCTGAATAGACCAATAACAGGCTCTGAAATTGAGGCAATAATCAATAGCTTACCAACCAAAAAAAGTCCAGGACCAGATGGATTCACAGCTGAGTTCTACCAGAGGTACAAAGAGGAGCTGGTACCATTCCTTCTGAAACTATTCCAATCAATAGAAAAAGAGGGAATCCTCCCTAACTCATTTTATGAGGCCAGCATCATCCTGATACCAAAGCCTGGCAGAGACACAACCAAAAAAGAGAATTTTAGACCAATATCCTTGATGAACATCGATGCAAAAATCCCCAATAAAATACTGGCAAACTGAATCTAGCAGCACATCAAGAAGCTTATCCACCATGATCAAGCGGGCTTCATCCCTGGGATGCAAGGCTGGTTCAACATATGCAAATCAATAAATGTAATCCAGCATATCAACAGAACCAAAGACAAAAACGACATGATTATCTCAATAGATGCAGAAAAGGCCTTTGACAAAATTCAACGACGCTTCATGCTAAAAAGTCTCAAGAAATTCGGTATTGATGGGATGTATCTCAAAATAATAAGAGCTATCTATGACAAAACCACAGCCAATATCATACTGAATGGGTAAAAACTGGAAGCATTCCCTTTGAAAACAGGCATAAGACAGGGATGCCCTCTCTCACAACTCCTATTTAACATAGTGTTGTAAGTTCTGGCCAGGGCAATAAGGCAGGAGAAGGAAATAAAGGGTATTCAATTCGGAAAAGAGGAAGTCAAATTGTCCCTGTTTGCAGATGACGTGATTGTATATCTAGAAAACCCCATTGTCTCAGCCCAAAATCTCCTCAAGCTGATAAGCAACTTCAGCAAAGTCTCAGGATACAAAATCAATGTACAAAAATCACAAGCATTCTTATACACCAATAACAGAGAGCCAAATCATGAGTGAACTCCCATTCACAATTGCTTCAAAGAGAATAAAATACCTAGGAATCCAACTTACAAGGGATGTGAAGGACCTCTTCAAGGACAACTACAAACCACTGCTCAATGAAATAAAAGAGGATACAAACAAATGGAAGAACATTCCATGTTCTTGAGTAGGAAGAATCAATATCGTGAAAATGGCCATACTGCCCAAGGTAATTTATAGATTCAATGCCATCCCCATCAAGCTACCAATGACTTTCTTCACAGAATTGGAAAAAAACTACTTTAAAGTTCATATGGAACCAAAAAAGAGCCCACATTCCCAAGTCAATCCTAAGCCAAAAGAACAAAGCTGGAGGCATCACACTACTTGACTTCAAACTATACTACAAGGCTACAGTAACCAAAACAGCATGGTACTGGTACCAAAACAGAGATATAGACCAATGGAACAGAACAGAGCCCTTAGAAATAATGCTGCATATCTACAACTATCTGATCTTTGACAAACCTGAGAAAAACAAGCAATGGGGAAAGGATTCCCTATTTAATAAATGGTGCTGGGAAAACTGGCTAGCCATATGTAGAAAGCTGAAACTGGATCCCTTCCTTACACCTTATACAAAAATTAATTCCAGATGGATTAAAGACTTAAATGTTAGACCAAAAACCATAAAAACCCTAGAAGAAAACCTAGGCAATACCATTCAGGACATAGACATGGGCAAGGACTTCATGTCTAAAACACCAAAAGCAATGGCAACAAAAGCCAAAATAGACAAACGGGATCTAATTCAACTAAAGAGCTTCTGCACAGCAAAAGAAACTACCATCAGAGTGAACAGGCAACCTACAGAATGGGAGAAAATTTTTGCAACCTACTCATCTGACAAAGGGCTAATATCCAGAATCTACAATGAACTCCAACAAATTTACAAGAGAAAAACAAAGAACCCCATCAAAAAGTGGGCGAAGGATATGAAGAGACACTTCTCAAAAGACGACATTTATGCAGCCAAAAAACACATGAAAAAATGCTCATCATCACTGGCCATCAGAGAAATGCAAATCAAAACCATAATGAGATACCATCTCACACCAGTTAGAATGGCTATCATTAAAAAGTCAGGAAACAACAGGTGCTGGAGAGGATGTGGAGAAATAGGAACACTTCTACACTGTTGGTGGGACTGTAAACTAGTTCAACCATTGTGGAAGTCAGTGTGGCAATTCCTCAGGGATCTAGACCTGGAAATACCATTTGACCCAGCCATCCCATTACTGGGTATATACCCAAAGGATTAAAAATCATGCTGCTATAAAGACACATGCACATGTATGTTTATAGCGGCACTATTCACAATAGCAAAGACTTGGAACCAACCCAAATGTCCACCAATGATAGACTGGATTAAGAAAATGTGGCACATGTACACCATGGAACACTATGCAGCCATAAAAAATGATGAGTTCATGTCCTTTGTAGGGACACGGATGAAGTTTGAAACCATCATTCTCAGCAAACTATCACAAGAACAAAAAACCAAACACCACATTTTCTCACTCATAGGTGGGAATTGAACAATGAGAACACATGGACACAGGAAGGGGAACATCACACACCAGGGACTGTTGTGGGGTGGGGGGAGGGGGGAGGGATAGCATTAGGATATATACCTAATGCTAAATACGAGTTAATGGGTGTAACATACCAGCATGGCACATGTATACATATGTAACAAAACTGCACGTCGTGCACATGTACCCTAAAACATAAACTATAATAATAATAAAATTAAAAAAAATAAAGACTAGACATCTAAAAACCACATTTTTTAGTCACTTGGAGCAAAGGTTTTAAATGTGGTTTGGGTTCTGCTAATGATATACAGTTGGCCCTTCATATCCATGGGTTCTGAATCTGTGGATTCAACCAATTGCAGACCTAAAATAGGAAAAATAAAATTTCTCCAAGTTCAAAAGGCAAAACTTGAAATTGCCACATGCCATGTACTAGACTAAATCCATGTCAAAAAAGCAATGTGTAGATATTGCATTAGGTATTATAAGTAATCTAGATATGACTTGAAGTATATGAGAGGATGTGTGTAGGTTATAAGTAAATATTATGCCATTTTATAGGTAGGGCTTGAGCATTCATGGATACTGGTGTCCATGAGGAGTCCTGGAACCAATTGCCGTGAATAGCAAGGGACAATTGTATGTTCATATATATCTAGAATGTAGAATTGTGAGGAAGTCCACCTTTGTAGCTATGAATGCTGACAGGCAAGTTTGCTAAAACATAAGTGCCTGTGGTAGCTGGACTCCAGGTTCTCATGTCTAGTTCTCAGCTTCATGAGTGTGAGCAGCTGTGATGGCAATAGCAATAGCAGCAATGGTGGTTAAACCTAAAACCCATAGTTCGATGGCAGTCCCATAACCTTTCAATGATTTTGTAAGTGTTTAATTGTCTACATTAAATTCTCTCCTAATTGAAAAACATAAATAGATTTATATTTCATGCCCTGAATGCTAATATGACATCCAAACAGCAACCTGAAGAAGCCCAATTTATTGAAAAAAAAAACCTATAATTCAACATCTGTGACTAATCAAGATATGACTAACTCTGCCATACCTCCAGTATTCAAGGTCAGGAGACAGAGTCCAAAACTGGCATTAAGGGTTACTGCAGGTCTATTTATGCTTGTGATACTTCCATATACATCCTGTGGTTTGAAGTGTGTGAGGCAGAAACTGCATTGAATAGGGTATGGGAGAAATCTATGTTTATGGAAAGAATGACCTCTGAATTAATGAAGGACCATTATAGGAAACTGTGTTTTTTATGGTCATTGGTAGTCTCCTCTTCTCCCTTCATCATCTTATCTCCTAGAACTTCCTTTTCCAGACCTCTAAATTTTGAAGTATTCCAAGGTCCACACCTTGGATGTCTCTCTGCACCTATACTCACTCCTTCAGTAATTGAATCTGGTTATATGGCTTTAAATGACATCCTTATGATGATGACTGTAAGTCCTCAAAGTCAGACACATTCTACTTCACCACACGGTTAGTTTCTTCATGGATAAAGTTGGGAAGAGGATCGTAGGAAAAATCATATTAACTTCAGAAATGGGGCTGATAGCTGGGCGTGGTGGTTCACACCTGTAATCCCAATACTTTGGGAGTCTGAGGCAGGTGGATTGCTTGAGCCCAGGAGTTCAAGACCAGTCTGGGCAACATGGTGAAACCCTGTCTCTACAAAACATATGAAAGTTAGCTGGGTGTGGTGGCGCATGCCTGTAGTCCCAGCTGCTCAGGAGGCTGAGGTAGGAGGATCACCTGAGCCTGGGAGGTCAAGGCTGCAGTAAGCATGATTGTATCACTGCTGCACTCCATCCTGGGTGACAGAGTGAGACCCTGTCTCTAACAACAAAAAAGAAAATAAAGAAAAAAAAAAGGAGCTGATAGAATAGAATGTAGTCATCAGATTAGAAGTCAGATGAGAGAGAGTCCTGCTAGTTTTACCATTATGTACTTGCATAATACATATTCAGTTAGGTTAAAACACTGAACTGAATCAATGAGAGGACGAAGTAATACGGTTTGGATCTGTGTCTCTGCCCAAATCTCATGTCAAATTTTAATCCCCAATTGGAGGTGGGGCCTGGTAGGAGGTAATTGGATCATGGGGACAGTTTCTCATGAATGGTTTAGCACCCTCCCTGTTGGTGCCATTCTTGTGATAGAGTTCTCATGAGATCTGGTTGTTTAAAAGTGTGTGGCACCTCCCCACTCTCTCTATTCCTCCTGTTCCAGCCATGTAAGACGTGCCTGCTTCCCCTTCACCTTCTGCCATGATTGTAAGTTTCCCAAGGCCTCACCAGAAGCAGAAGCCTGTATAGCCTGCAGAACCATGAGCCAATTAAACCTCTTTTCTTTATAAATTACTCAGTCTAGAGTATTTCTTTATGGCAGTGAGAGAACAGACTAATACACAAAAGTTATGCATATGCAAAACTGAAGTCAGTATTTTGCTTTCTGCTTACTGTCTCTTTCATAACATTCTTTAGTATATACAAAATACTAGGTTCAGGAGTCCGTTGTATTCTGGATGGTGGCCCCATAACACTGAATTATGGCATCTTACCTATCTGCCAATTTTCTATGCTTGATTTTCTCTATCTTTGACCATCATCATACTTATCAAAACTGTGTCTATTCCTTCAGAGAACTGTTTTTGTTTAAATATCCCGAAGGAAAGCAATCCTAAAACATAGTCACTCTAAAGAATGAAACATTCTTAATAGTTTGATGTATCATTTCTCTCAGAATTTATATTTTTAACAGGGAACACTGCTTTGTGCTTTGATTTTGTGCAGGCATCATAATTGTGGAAGGCCTCTAAGAACCAAAACTGTCTACCTGATAGTCTGAACAGTGAGAACTGAAAACACATCTACGTCTATATTAGCAAGACTTCACAATTCCTCTGACTTCATCAACGTGACTTTATTTTTCCAGGAGTCTTCTGCCCAGGCATATGGCTTAAATGTTCACTACAGGAACTTCCCAAAAGACTCATCCTCTCTTCAGTGGAAACGTCAACCAACAGCTTGCACGTAAGAGTCTTTGAATCCCTCGCCTTAGCCATCAGTCTTGGACTATTGTATCCTGCTCCTTACCCAATCCTGAACCCCATTTTTAAAGACCCACCTGAAATCACACTTTCATTTTCCAATCAGTTAGGGTTTTTCCCCCCCATCCTCGGAAACAATCCCAAAGTTTGTGTGGTGGTGCCCACCCTTACCAAGGTAAGTAATAAACTTGGGTTTGTCTTGTCAGTGGGTTATGTTGGGGTCAGTGGTTAAGCTCTTTGGGGAACCAGCTTTTGACAGCTCCGAAATCTTGCATTGAGAAGTCTGTAACTATTGAAAGGAGAAGTCTGTACTTGTGAACCAAAAACATGTGAGACAGGTCTCAATCAATTTAGAAAGTTTATTTTGCCAAGGCTAAGGACACACCTGTAACACAACCTTGGGAGGTCCAGGTGACAGGTGCCCAAGATGGTTGGGGTACAGCTTGGTTTATAGATTTTAGGGAGACATGAGACATCAATGAATATGTGTAAGATGTACATTGGCTCTGTCTGGAAAGGCGGGATAACTTGTAGGGGGTTTCCAGGTCACATGTAGATAGGAGACAAATGCTTGCATTCTTTTGAGTCTTTGATCAGCCTTTCACTGAATACACAATCTGCATGTGAGACTCAGGTAGAGGAATAGTTACTTAAGCCTTAGTCTGGCTCGATGAATCTGTATTTTATAGGTGAAGGAGGTATATAGCTTTTAAAAATCTTTGTAGGTATCTTACTTAGAAATAAAATGGGAGGCAGGTTTGCCTGATGAAGTTTCCAGCTTGACTTTTCTTTTTGGCTTAGTGATTGGGGTCCTGAGATTTATTTTCCTTTCACAACCTTAAAATCATCAGACACTGCATAAATGTGAAGGCCTAGGCTGATTTTTTTTGAACTGGATATTATGAAAGGTACAAAGGTTGAGGCTATAAACATCAAAGCTGCCAGGATAGACTAAAACTTCATAACCAATCCACAAGATGCCAGCATTCCAACAGTGCTCAAAAATCCAAGAACGTACATGGGTCATTACAGTGTTCATGTTATTTGAAAGGAAATGCAAATATGGTAACATTTCATTTGGAAAAAGAAAAAGAATATATATGAGCTACCACAAGTTTTCCAATATCTGTCTTTAAACTCCTAAGAGCTAATATGTAACAAATTTAAAGAGAGACTATTTGGTGAGAGAAGGTGGGGGTTATCCTATTCAGCTTAATGGTAATTTTTAGAATTTCCTATTCAAGAAGCCACTAGATGGCCCTAAAGCCCACCTTTATCAAAACACACACAGAGAGCTGGCAAAGATGCAGAAGAAAGAAATTTAGCCGTTTGCTCATAAGTTAAAACTGAAAAAAGATAATTCATACAAAGACATAGGTCTATCCTGTATTTACTTAAGGTTTTAAGAAAATCAAGTTTCGCTACAAAACTTGGAGCATTTTTCTTTCTGGGAACATATAAGTACATATAATAACTTCTCTACAACATGCATGATTTTTGCTGGTGCTAATATACTAGTGGTTAGATTTTCCAAGATTGATCGAATTATTAGAGCTTCTAAGCAGAAATTACATTGTAAAGAAAACCAATGCATAAGAAATAGTGAATTTGAGTGAGATTACAACTCAGCTGAGTTGTTCGATCAGCATAAGAAACAATACTACACAGCCTCTTTCACAACCATGCGCTGACATAGTGCACAGAGTGTTCCTGGCTCCCATGGCCTCCCGAATCCTACCCCGGCACTTCCATTCCTCATTGGTTCCTGCGTTCCTGTCTGCATTCCTGTCCTCATTGGTTCTTGCCCCTGCTCTGCAGGCACAAGGACTGTGGCTCTCTTACGCAAGGTTACCTCTCCATCACCTATTGTAACTGGTCATTGGAGCATTCCTGGCATGCCAGTGCCAGGCATAGTGTGCTTAAAACATATCCACCAAAGTTTTACACGTTACTTAGAAGTGTTCCATGTTATTTGTATTTACAGCTATAAATCAGTTGGTTTATTCAAATCAGAAATACAAATGAGATAAAGGGACAAAGTTCCACAATTCTGTTGATGCAAAGTAAAGATAAGGTATTAGCCCAGGTAGAGTGGAAAGCACAAATTCATCAGCAGTAACAAGTTGAAGCCAGGCATGTCCATGAGAACAGTGGAAGTCTCCTGGGAATTAGGGGACATCTTGGAGAAGATAGTAAGTTTTTCCACAGGGCATAAAATGGGTATTCAAGCCACTCTGATTAAAATCTTCAGAGGCAAAAGACCCTAGCAGACCCAAAGTTATTATATAAGCATTTTAAAATAGAAACTGCGTAGAGAAGTGGCAGCTGAAATACAAATGACAAAAAGCCTTTGGGTAAATTGGCTCAGGAGCTTTGTGATGCTAGAGAAGATGGAATCAGCCACAGGCAACAGAGAAGGCAGATGGGGAAGGACAGAGTCCTGAGGAATAACCTTTTGCAAGCACATCTGCGACGTGACACAGCCACTGAACATTCCCTGAATACAGCCGATAAGATCAAGAGCGAGCATTTCTTAATCAGTCATTGCTCTAGAGTCTTCAACACAAATGCCTAGATTTTTCTGGTAAAATAAGAGCTCATTTCATGAGTGAGCAGCAAGTTAATAAGGAGAGAAAAATTATCCTGCCCTTTTCTCTGTTTTGTTTTTCCTGTCACTCCTTCTCCTATTAAGGTTAATTTTATGTTTGAGAAGAGCATATGTTTTCATTATCAGGAAAAAATGTCTGCTTTTAAAATGTATTAGCATATTTTATTTGTTTTTGTTATAATGCACCCAGAAATAAAAGAAACCACAAAAGTCCATGTGACGACTCATGAGTTTGTATTTCTCTTGGGTATACCTGGTTTCCTTACAGGAGCATCACCCTTCTCCTGACTGAACCAGACACTTGGGGAAATCTTTCCATAGCACTGGTTTCTGATTTGCAAGTTCACTCATCACAATTTATCAAATGAAGTAGGTTCACTCATCTAACTTCTACTGAATGCCTAGTATATGCTGTAGATATAGAAATAAATAAGCCCAAAGCCCTACCTACAAAAAAGTCAAGTCTACTAAAAGAGAAATAAAACTGTGATTATAAGATACTGTGGTAAATGTTGCCATTAAGGTTCACATCGTGTAAAGCTTTGGGCTGCGTGCTATATTTATTTCTCAGGAATCCATTCCAAGGCAAGAAAACCCAACCAATACTCAGCTAAACAAAAAGACATTTATTTGTCTCAGACAACACAAAAGGCAGGGAGGTAGGCAGTCCAGGGCTGGGAAAGTAGCTCCCTAATGTATCAGGGACCCAGGCTCGTCTCTCTTTACCACTCCTTCACCACCATCCTTGGCTTGGAGGTATTTGTCTTCATATTTGCTGCCTTGTGGTTGTAAGGTGGCTGCTACATTTTGAAACATCTCATCTGTTCATGTTCCAGGCAGGGAGAAGGGGGAAGAACAAAGGGCAAAATGAGTCATGTTAGCCCATTTTTTGCTTTTTTATCAGGAAAACAAAAAATTTCCCAGAGACCCCAGCACATAGACATTGTTATATCTTATCCGTCAGAGCTGTGTCACAAAGCCACCCTGGCCAGAAGGTGGCTAGCGAAAAGCGGGCATGGGATAGGAATTAGGCTGGCAGACCCACAGCGTGTGACACTAATGTACCCCACCTGCTCTTGTTGCTATCTTCTACCCATTTGAGCAACTACTGTCCTCTCTATTCTGCACACTGGCTGGGAGAGCCTAGACAACAATCCACAGGTATGCCTATGGTTACCGCTCTTTCAACAGAATTCACTGGAGTAAGATGATGAGGGAGGAAGTTCATCTTTTTGAGGATTTACCCCCTGTTTACATTCAGTCTTTCCATGTTGAACTAGAAATTCAAAGAGGAGGCATCATGTCTCCTTAAATATATATATCTTTCTCCTCTTTGGAGATCAGGATCTGTTTTAGACTGTGGGGAATTCACTAGCCCCAACTCTGTTTTCAGATGAGGTAACTGAAACCTCCCTGCTTCAGCAGTGGGATTCCCACTACCTGTTTACAAGAGAACTGAATATCCCCTCCCCCAGGGATCCTCTGCTGGAACTCAGATTACCCGGTAAGTTGCTGTTAAATCAGTGAATGGCATTCATTAGGCACATATCATGTGACAAGCACTGTATCATATTCCTCTAATTCTTCAACAACAACTTTATGAGAGAGGTACTAACGTCATCTACTTAACCATGAGGAAGTCAAAGCACACAGAAGTTAAGTCATTTGTCCAAGGTCACATGGCTAATATGTAGTGAGGCAGGGATTCAAACCCAGGCAGTTGGCTTCTTATAGAGAACTGGGCAAGGGATCTTAGTGAGAGGTGACACCGTGCTGGCAGTCCTCACAGCCCTCCCTCGCTCTTGGCGCCTCCTCTACCTGGGCTTCCATTTTGGCGGCACTTGAGGAGGCCTTCAGCCCACCGCTGCACTGTGGGAGCCACTTTCTGGGCTGGCCAAGGCTGGAGCCCACTCTCTCAGCTTGCAGGGAGGTGTGGAGGGAGAGGCGCGAGCAGGAACCGGGGTTGTGTGCAGCGCTTGCGGCCAGCTGGAGTTCCGGGTGGGCGTGAGCTTGGCGGGCCCCGCACTTGGAGCAGCCAGCCGGCCCTGCCGGCCCCGGGCAATGAGGGACTTAGCACCCGGGCCATAGGCTGTGGAGAGTATACTGGGTCCCCCAGCAGTGCCAGCCCACCGGCGCTGCGCTCGATTTCTCGCCGGGCCTTAGCTGCTTTCCCGCGGGGCAGGCCTCGGGACTGCAGCCCACCATGCCTGAGCCTTCCCCCGCCTCCGTGGCTTCCTGTGCAGCCCGAGCCTCCCGGACGAGCGCCGCCCCCTGCTCCATGGCGCCCAGTCCCATCGACCACCCAACGGCTGAGGAGTGCCAGCACAGGGCGCGGGACTGGCAGGCAGCTCCACCTGCAGACCCGGTGCGGGATCCACTAGGTGAAGCCAGCTGGGCTGAGTCTGGTGAGGACGTGGGGAGTCTTTATATCTAGCTCAGGGATTGTAAACACACCAATCGGCACTCTGTATTTAGCTCAAGGTCTGTGAGTGCACCAATCGACACTCTGTAGCTAGCTGCTCTGGTGGGGCCTTGGAGAACCTTTATGTCTAGCTCAGGGATTGTAAACACACCAATCAGCACCCTGTGTTTAGCTCAAGGTCTGTGAGTACACCAATTGATACTCTGTATCTAGCTGCTCTGGTGGGGCCTTGGAGAACCTGTGTGTCGAAACTCTGTATCTAGCTAATCTGATGGGGACATGGAGAACCTTTGTATCTAGCTCAGGGATTGTAAACGCACCAATCAGCACCCTGTCAAATCAGGCCACTCAGCTCTACCAATCAGCAGGATGTGGGTGGGGCCAGATAAGAGAATAAAAGCAGGCTGCCAGAACCAGCATTGGCAACCCCCTCGGGTCCCATTCCACACTGTGGAAGCTTTGTTCTTTCGCTCTTCGAAATAAATCTTGCTACTGCTCACTCTTTGGGTCCACACTGCTTTTATGAGCTGTAACACTCACCGCGAAGATCTGCAGCTTCACTTCTGAAGCCAGCGACACCAGGAGCCCACCAGGAGGAATGAACAACTCCAGACGTGCTGCCTTAAGAACTGTAACACTCACCGCGAAGGTCCGCAGCTTCACTCCTGAACCAGCGAGACCACGAACCCACCAGAAGGAAGAAACTCCGAACACATCCGAACATCAGAAGGAACGAACTGCAGACGCGCCACCTTAAGAGCTGTAACACTCACTGCGAGGGTCCACGGCTTCATTCTTGAAGTCAGTGAGACCAAGAACCCGCCAATTCTGGACACATTAGTACTGAATCACCTAACCTCATCTAGTGGAAATGACATTCTCAAGAGCTCTTCAGGCTGCAGGCACCAGGCTTCTGTAACTAGCTCTAGGTCAGTTTGGAAAGGTGCATGGTAAACACCAATAATTTAGGAATATAAGGCAGCTTAAGATTTTAATTCATTCAATATTCAATAAATATTTATTGAACCCCTGAAACGTGCTAGGTTTCACTCCATGGCCTGGGGATTCAACTATGGGCAAAAGAGCAGGGTCTCTTACCTGAAAGCTTACTGTTTCTAGGGAAGACAAAGAATTAAGTGAAATTTGATGAGTAATATACTAAGAAAAATTCAAGGTGCTATAAAAGTGTATTACAGAAGACCTTCCTATTTTGGGGGTGGAGGTGGGGAGTTTGTCGGAAGTGCTTTTTTTTTTTTTTTTTTTTTTTAGGCAGAGTCTCACTCTGTCACCCAGGCTGGAGTGCAGTGGTGTGGTCTTGGCTTACTGCAGCCTCCATTTCCTGGGTTCAAGCGATTTTCTTGCCTCAGCCTCTCAAGTAGCTGGGATTACAAGTGCCCACCACCATGCCTAGTTAATTTTTGTATTTTTAGTAGAGATGGGGTTTCACCATGTTGGCCAGGCTAGTCTCGAACTCCTGACCCCAAGTCATCTGCCTGCTTCAGCCTCCCAAAGTGCTGGGATTACAGGCATAAGCCACGACGCCAGGCCATCAGGGAGTACTTCTAAGAGGAAGTAACATTTGAGTTCTCTGATATGTTGAAGTTAGCCAGACAAAGATCCTGACTGGAAAGATTCTGACTGGAAAGAAGAGGTATGTGTGTTTGTGTAGTTCTAGAGCCAGGAAAACCTAGGTTGTTGAAGAACTGAAATGAATTGCAAAACCCCCTGAGGCAAAAGATACCTGAAGAGGTGGGCAGAAGTGGAGTCATGAAGAGCTCTGTGACCTTCTAAGCCAACTTAAGGTCAAGTATTTTGTTTATGGATTTAATTTTTTTTAGTTAGAATCACAATGTCCCCAGTAAGGAAACCATAATATAGCTCATGTCGTTTTTGTTCTTAATTAGCTTGTTAACTTCATGGTACATTGACCACTTAAAAATGAGATTTATTCTTCTCATTAACTTTAAAATGTTTGGAAATGAATTGCTTAATATCAGAAAACATTTCTTATGCTTTTTGAGAGAGGAAAATAGGTGAGCGTCTATTTATTATCTGGTGATGTATATGTGCTAGGGTCTTGGTTCTCCCTATTTCATGATTCCTGATAAAAGACTTATGCCTCAGTTCTTGTAGCCCATTCAGAGACCAGGTTTAGGAGTGAGTGCCACAAAACAAATTAGAGTTTTTGCCAGAGTATGGAATTCCAAGTCTTATTTTCAGGCCCCTAGGCATCTGTGCCAATTGTGTGAGTTGCACTAAAGACTAGTAAGTGAGTGGTCATTGCTCTGCTAAATCTTGGATATACAAATTTAGGGGGTCTCAACACATGAACAGGATGGGGAACACACAGAGAGGCAAAGCTGTGTTTGTGAGGAACCAAGAGAGGAAAAGGCTTGATTCCTGAGTTGTTTGGATATATGCTGTCCAGAAAGTGGGGTGAATATAGTACCCCATCCTGAGGAAATTGGAGCTCTGTGCAGCCAAGAGAAATGGCCCCATAACAGGTAGCCAGAATCTCAGGGTTCTCTATTCACAGCCAGAATAGAGGCTGTCACAATCCTGGGGAAATTTGTTGATTTCTTTATTCATTCATCCAATAAATATGCCATAGAGACAGGGCAGTAAAACACACAACGACAACAACAAAACAGACAAAAAAACTCTGCATTCATGAAACTTATACTCTAGTGATGCAGATAGAATCCAGTAATATTTAGTGAAAAAAAAATTCATGACCACACTGGGTTTACTCCAAGAAAGCAATTTTGTATTTTGGTCTTATGTGAAAAAGTCAGTCAATAGAATGAAAGAGAATAATTACTTGTCACCTCAATAGTTGCACAAAAAAATTTAGTAAAATTCAATACCCAAGCATGATTTGAAAAAACAAACACTCTTAGCAAACTCGAACTATAAGGGAATTTTCTTAACCTAATTAAGGATATTTACAAAAGAACCTTTGATGAATGTCACGCTTAATAGTAAAATGTTGAAAGCTTTCTTTTTGGATTTATAAAAATGCAAGCATTGTCTTTTATTACTACTTTTATTCAATGTGCAAAATTGAAGGACACTGAAGTCCCTAGCCAGTGCAGTATGAAAGAAAAATAAATAAACGACAAAGTTAGTGGAAATAAAGAAATAAAACATCATTATTCACAAATATGATTATATCTGTGGAAAACTGTGTGAAAATAAATAAAATTTAAAAGCTCTTGGAACCCTGAAAATATTTTAGGCTTTGAGAGATATGTGACTGTGATCTGAATCACATGTAGTTACAACCTCTATTCTCAGATTATAGATTAACCTGCTTTCTTGTTTTTCTTGTTCTGTACAATGACTAGAGAGAATTAAACAATGCCAGAGACAAAACCTCCTGCCTTCTTCATTAATGACCCTTGTTATAGATTAACTTCCCCATTTTTGTCTTGATTTGCTAGATAAGATGACAGAAAACTCATATGACTATTACTCCCTCTGGAAAAAAAAAAAAAGAAAGAACAAAAAGTTAAATGTACCCTTCCCAGAATAAACACAGCCTATAACCAATCAAATTGCTGTAACTATGCACCAACCTTATATGGAAAAATGTTGTAATCCTGCTAAAAACTCCCCTGTCTCTGCCTACATAAATGAAACCTTAAGTTCCTTACTTCGGAATACTTACTCTAGTCCTCCGGAGTTGGTGTTTCCAGGTGGGCTATCTTCAAATGTTGCTCTTGAATCAACTATCTTTAAATTAGATTCTTAACATTTTATTATTTTAGGCTGACGGTTGAAAAGAACCTACAGCCAAATCAAAAGAACTCATAAGTGAGTTTAGCAAAGTTACTAGAAACAATATTTAAAAATTTATTTGAATTTTTCAATCTAGAACTAGAAATACCATTGGACCCAGCCATCCCATTACTGGGTATATACCCAAAGGACTATAAATCATGCTGCTATAAAGACACATGCACACTTATGTTTATTGCGGCACTATTCACAATAGCAAAGACTTGGAACCAACCCAAATGTCCAGCAATGATAGACTGGATTAAGAAAATGTGGCACACATACACCATGGAATACTATGCAGCCATAAAAAATGATGAGTTCATGTCCTTTGTAGGGACATGGATGAAATTGGAAATCATCATTCTCAGTAAACTATCGCAAGGACAAGAAACCAAACACCGCATGTTCTCACTCATAGGTGGGAATTGAACAATGAGAACACATGGACACAGGAAGGGGAACATCACACTCTGGGGACTGTTGTGGGGTTGGGGGAGGGGGGAGGGATAGCATTAGGAGATATACCTAATGCTAAATGGCGAGTTAATGGGTGCAGCACACCAGCATGTCACATGTATACATATGTAACTAACCTGCACATTGTGCACATGTACCCTAAAACTTAAAGCATAATAATAATAAAAAAAAAGAAAGAGAAAGAAAGAAAAGAGACCCTGCAGTACGAAAACTGAACTGTGATTTATCCATATGTTATGCCCCTCTATTTCATAAATATTAAGAAAAATTATTTTGACTGTGATTAAATGTATATGTACTGAGCCAAATAATTTTCTTTCAACTATTTTCCCTTCCTTCCCCCTTCTTCCTTGGATTTTTTTTCTCCTTAACATTGACTATGGTCTATATATATGTGTGTGTAGGTCTAGTACTGAGCTCTCTATGATGTTCCATTTACCTTTCCTTGTGCCATATACAATGTTTTAATTACTATAGCTTTATAATAAAGTTTGATATTTGGTTATACAAGTTCCCATCTTGTTCTTTAGAACTGTCTTGGTTATTTTTGGTCCTTTGCTAGTCTATATAAATTTTAAAATCAACTTGTGATGTTGGGATTCTAGGAGTGTTAATCAATTCATGAGAATTGACATCAATAAAATACTAAATCTGTCTATCCATGAATATGGTATATCTCTTCATTTGTTTAGGTTTTATTTAATGTCTTTTAATAAAGCTTTATAATTTTTACCAGATAGGGGCTTACACATCTCCCACTAGATTTTTTTTCTCTTGGATAAAATATATATTTTTATTGTAATTTAAAATAGTAGAAATATTTTTAAAGTTTACCTTTTAAATATTTGTTTACAGTTCATTTTTGAGGTAAATATATATACAGTAAAATAGACAAATACAAGTGCACAATTTGTTGAATTTTGACAAATGCAAACAAATGTAGAGGTAAGAATGTTTTACATAGTATAATCTTTTTAATAACATTTTTAGCTGATCATTGCTGGTGTATAAAAATGCAATTACCTTTTTATTTTGTAGACAATTATACTACCCTTAAATAATGACCAGTTTGTTTTGTTTCATTCTAACTCCTAATTCCTTTTATTTTACTTTTTTTTCACATTACTATACCATCTAGGCCATTTAGTAGAGTGTTAAACAAATGTAGTAATAATAAACATCTTTACCTATTTTATATTAAACAAAATTTTTCACCACTAAGTATAATATTGCTGTAAAGTTTTTTGATAATATTTACATGATTAAGAAATTTTTCTTCCATTATTAGTTTGCTTAAGATTTTCTAAACCATAAATTGATATTAAATTTTATCTAATACAATGTGTCTACTTAGCTCATTATATATCTTTCATTCTTTAATATGTTAATGGGGCAGCGGGGTGCGGTGGCTCACTCCTGTAACCCCAGCACTTTGGGAGGCTGAGGTGGGTGGATCACAAGGTCAGGAAATCGAGACCAGCCTAGCCAACATGGTGAAACCCTATCTCTACTAAAAATACAAAAATTAGCCGGGCGCCTGTAATCCCAGCTACTTGGGAGGCTGAGACAGGTGAATCACTTGAACCCAGGCGGCAGAGTTTGCTGTGAGCCCAGATCGTGCCACTGCACTCTAGCCTGGGAGACAGAGTGAGACTCCATCTAAAAAAAAAAAAAAGAAATATGTTAATGGGGCATGAGTTGGTTAGCCAACTGCGTAGTTTAAGGTGGCATAGTCCACGCAAGAGTGTCCTCACTTTTGACAGCAATTGCAAGTTTAGGGGCTTCCTAAAACCACCTTCAGGTTACCTAATCCACAGGGACTCCTGGAACTCACTGAAAGTTGTTATTATTATCCAGGTTAGAGTGTATTACAGGAAGGATACAGATTAAAGTCAGTCAAGGAGGGGCACCTAGAGCAGAGTCCAGGAAAAGTATCAAACATGTAGCTTCTGTTTTTCTTTCTGCATGGAGTCCTGGACACATTACTTCTCAAATTTCAATGTATAACAATGTGCACAAAATATTGCTAATGAGGAAAGCTCAGCAGAGCCAGGTGTTCAGACTTTTTATTGAGGCTCCATGATGTAGACATGGGCGATTGCCCATGTGGCTGATTTCAATCTTCAGCCTCCACCCCTCCACACATGACCCAAATCCCCCACGCTAAATCACATTTCTGGTCTTTCTGGTGTAGCCATTCTCCATCTTAAATCATATTTTTAGACAATCTGGTGACCCAAAGCTCACAGCCAAACAAAGACACTCCTATCAACCGTGATATTCCATCAATTTACCCATCACCTCTCCGAAGCCAAGGACAAAGGACCAGCTTCTTTTTGGACAAAGTTGAATTCTTTACTATGTGTGGGGTGAATAACATAATTTAACTTTCTAATATTAAATCAACTTTGTATTCCTGAAATGAATTCAACTTGATAATAAAATATTTACTTTTTTATACATTATATAATTTGGTTTTATAAGATTTTGTTTAGGATTTTTATATCTATGTTCATGAATAAGACTGGTCTGTAAGTTTTCTACTTTATGCTGTCCTTGCCTAGTTTTGCTATCAAGATTATGCTAACCTTATAAAATAAGTTTGGGGATGTTTCCTCCTCTTCTATAACCTAAAAGAGCTTTTGTAAAATTGAAATTATTATTTATTAAATATTTGGTTGAACTTGTCCTTTAGTAATTGGTAGTACATATTAAGGAAATAGGCACATTAATGGACATGTTCAGGAAAAATGAGTGCTGAATTTTGTCTCTTTTTTTACATCTTTTAAGATTACCTTATAATTTTTTTCTTTACAATGTTAATGTCATATATTCATAGCTTTTAAATGTTGAACAATTTACTATCTTTTTGTTTTGTATGTTGCTGGACTTGATTTGCAAATATTTTTATGAAATAATATTTGTAAGTAGAATTGACCTACTATTTTTATCTTGTATTACTCTTATTATCAAAATTATACTAAATGTATAAATAAACTAAATAATTTTTTCTTTTTTTCTATAGTAGTTTGTATAAAATAAAGATTGTTTCTTAAAGATTTAGTACTGCCATAACCAATTACTACAAACTAGGTGGCTTAAAATGCTAGAAATTTATTCTCTCACACGTTTGGAGGCCAGACTTCCAAAATCAAGGTGTCAGCAGGGTTAGGTTAGTTCCTTCTGGAAGCTTTAAGGGAAAAACATTCCATGCTTCTCTACTAGTTTCTGGTGTTGCTGGCATGTCTTGGAGTTTTTTGGCTTGTGGTAGCATAGTTCCAATATCTGCCTCCAGCTTCCCATCACCTTCTTTCCTGTGTGTCTCTCAATGTCGTCTCTTCTTACAAGGACAACAGTCATTGGATTTAAAATTCAACCTAAATCCAGGATGATTTCATCTTAAGATCCTTAACAAATTATATCTACAAAGACCTTACTGCCAAAAACATGACATTTTAAAGTTTGGGTGCACGTTACTTTGTATGGGATACTATTCAATCCCTTCCAATTGCCTGAAATACAAAAATATGCCAGGTATAATTCCAAAGTATAAAAGAAAAACAGTCTTGATAAGTGAGACTTTTGAATTACTTGATACTTTGTCTTGGATCTGAGGAAATGAAGTATATTTGAAGTATAATTGCTTTAAAAAGTATTCCATTGGATAAAAGTAGATGAATAGAGAAGAAAGAGTGTTAACAGCCATTAGTGGTGGCTTCTGGAGAGGACAATTACTGACCAGACCATCTGTTAAGGCTACCAGACAGTTTAATGTGCAAATGTAAATAAAACTGATAACATCTCCATGGAACATTAAAAAATGCTTAATCAACATTGATCTGATATTGAGAGTCTTCGTCTGTTTTGTGTTGCTGTAACAGAATACCCAAGACTAGGTAATTTGTACAGGACAGAAATTTATTTCTCACAGTTCTGGAGGCCTGAAAGTCTAAGATCAAGGTACCAATAGGTTTGGTGTCTAAGGAGTGTCCAGTCTCCACTGCCAAGATGACGCCTTGAATGCTGCATCCTCCAGAGGGGAGAAACTCTCTACATGACAGAAGAGCAGAAGAGACAGAACCCATTCTTGAAAGTTATTTTGGTACTTGCATCAATCTTTCATAAAGGTAGAGTCCTCACAGCCTAAACACCTCTCATTAAGCCCCACCTCTCAACACCATTGCATTGGGGATTAAGATTCCAGTACATTAATTTGGAGGGGCCAAAACATTCAAACTAAAACATTGAATTTCTGCCAGAACTAATAACTTTGTTAGATGAATAATAGAAAGTAGATCAGTACCAATAAGCATTTCACTCAAGTCAGCCCCAACCCCTTTCAGTTGCAAATAATTTAGAGTGATTTATTGGCATGATTTAACTTTAATCAGAAATTGAGAAGTGAGTAGCTATATTGTAATATTTAATAATATATTTAAAGATATAATTATACCAACCTCCTAGATTATTGTCTCTTGTTACTATGTTTCTCTGGAAGCATTTTTCTTGGATTTCATAAAAGGTTCTCTAGAAGAGGAAGTAGTCTAGAGAACAAACTTAAAACAATTTGCAATTGTTTAAAAGCAACATTTCACAAATTCTAGTTATAAGAACTTCCAACCAAAATCACTGTCAGAAAAAAATATATGGGCATCCTCTGGGGCCTCTATGGGATGGAGATTGTTGGGATCCCTTTCATCTCTAAGATTCTGTGAAGTCTCTGAGTTATGGAAGAGTGAGCTGAGAATCTCAGCATTCCTAAGTGAAGGGAACTAAGGCAGGTGATTTAGCAATGTGGAAGGTCATGCTTCAAGATCTTGTTGGAAACCGATATCCCAAGGAAAAAGGTGGCCCAGGTAACAATAACACAGAACAAAATAATAGAAAGATACCAGTTTTGCAGGCAGGTAGATCAGTCTTTGAATCTTAGCTCCTCCATCTCTGTGTCTCTGTTCTGTCATATACCTTAATTAAAATTCAAATGAGATAAAATATGCAAAGTACCTGAACATCAGGTGCACAGAAAATGGTAGGTGGTATTAATTGTGACTAGGAAAGAGAAACAAAATTGCTGCACAAATGGCAAAAACTTTAGTCATCAATTAAAACTACTTACAGAGAATGTATATACTTTGAAGATTTATGATAATTTTTCTCATCATAAAGAGGACTGTATCAGCCTAAAATTATCATAATATGGAAGTTATTTGCACGTGTCAACATGGCAACACCCCTAGTTGTGTGTTCATGAAAATACATGCTGTTCATGCTGCTTCTGAGAAATGGTGTTATTATTGGTCTTTCCCTCTCCATTTCACTTCTCAAACAAAAGAATATTTCACATACATTTATATGTGTTTCTTTGTTTTTGTTTGTTTGTTTGTTTGTTTTGAGATGGAGTCTCCTTCTGTCGCCCCAGCTGGAGTGCAGTGGTATAATCACAGCTCACTGCAGCTTCGACCTCCCAGGCTCAAGCAATCCTCCCACTTCAGCCTCCCAATTAGCTGGGACCACGGGCACATGCCAACATGTTCAGTTTTTTACTTTTTGTAGGAACGAGGTCTCACTATGTTGCCCAAGCTGGTCTCAAACTTTTGGGCTCAAGCGATCCTCCTGCCTTGGCTTCCCAAAACGCTGGGATTAAAATCATGAGCCCCTGCACCTGCCCACATTTTTATGTTAAAGAAAATATTCTTTCTTTCTTTGAAAGAAATGCCTAGGAAAAGTGTAGTATCATTACTTTTAAAAATTATAATGCTCTCATTCATATTGAGTTATTTTTGCTTGAGTGGGTCAAATGTCAGCTTTCTTGCTCCAAGACTTTATTGAAACAATATGATATTGGTGCCTGATTTTTCAAATAGTTCTGTTGCCTTACATACTTTAAAAATATAAAAATAGCATAACATTTAGTGAGTTGAACTTTAAGGCTAGTTTTCATAAATTCATACCATTGGGAGACAATTTTCCATGGGTCTGTCAACATTTCAGCACACCTAGCGGAAGCACTGATTGCCTTTTGTTAACAGCATATCCTTTCAAAGATGTTTGTACAGAGAACAACCTTGACAGATAGTGTTTCCCTCTGGAGCAAAAGACAACCCTGTACTCTCTCTAGTATAATAAGTATTTTTCTCATTGGAGCAAAAAACAGGTATGCTTACTGCCCATTATAAAATAGGTCAGAGTTCTTCTCCTTTAACATAACCCACTGCTTGTGCAGATATCATCTAGCCTTTTTCTGATGCCCTCCAGAAGTTGGGACTTGAGGAACTGATACAAAATGCTAATAATCTGGCTACCACTGTTGCTGTGAATAATAAACTATCCTTTGTCTCTGACCCAGGAATCTTCTGCTTTCTACCAGCATCCGTGAGACTGTGGCAGAATACCTAGCTCACAGATAAGGTAAAAATATCAGATGCTTTGAAGTTCTTGACAAATATCTGAAACATTTATTTGATGACTGTATTAGTCTGTTCTCATGCTGCTGATAAAGGTGTAACCAAGACTGGGTAATTTATAAAGGAAAGAGATTTAATGGTCTCACATTTCTACATGGCAGGGGAGGCCACACAATCATGGCAGAAGGCAAAGGAGGAGCAAAGGCACATCTTACATGGTAGCAGCCAAGAGAGTGTGTGCAGGGGAACTCCCATTTGTAAAACCATCAGATCTCATGAGACTTATTCACTACCATGAGAACAGTATGGGGGAAATCACCTCCATGATTCACTTATCTCCACCTTGCCCCTGCCCTTGACATGTGGGGATTATTACAATTCAAGGTGAGATTTGTGTGGGGACATGGCCAAACCATATCAATCACTAACAAAAGGAACTAAAGGAAGTCTTAAGAAAGTGAGCGAGGACCTTGGGCAGCTCTTTTCTCCATTTTGCTAAGTTCACACTGAGAGAAATGTATCCATCTCTTTAATACTGAAAGCCCTGGAAGAGGGGTAGGAAGAAAGAAATGTACAGTAAAGTGGGAAAAGCCTTACTATAAATAAGTCTGCATTAGAATCTAGGAATTTCAGGACCTTGTATCAAATTCTAGCTCTATTAGTGGAGCCTTGGCCGTGTCGCTTAGCCACTCAGAGGTTGAGTGATGTCATTTTTATGGTCCTTTTCAAGTTCTGAAGTCTATGATCATCTACTCTTGAAGCTGTCATGATTCCCTTAAAAGGAATTTTGGCTACACAATCTCTTTGTGAAAGGTTATGTCTCAATTAGTTACGGTTATAGCACCTAAGTTTTTAGTGTCTGTGTTTTATATCAGACTTTGTTACTTACACAGTGCCAATCACTAGGAACCCTTTTGGTGATTTAAAAATAATCCACCCCTTCGATACAAAGCTATGTACAGATTTAGGTCCAAAACTGTCAAAGCAATCCAGCTGAAATTATGAGATTTGGAAAAATGTCATTTCTGAAGAGGGGTAGTTCAGTGGTTATGAATGCATATTCTGAAGCCAAACAACAGGGTCTCCTAACTTGGCTCCGCCACTTACTAGCTGACCAGCCTTGGGCAAATTATCTAACCTCTTTGTGCTTCACTTTCTTCATCTATAAAGCAGAGATATTTATTATATCTATAAAGCAGAGATATTTATTATATCTATAAAGCATCAAAAAACAGGGCCTGGTACAAAGTAATTTCTGGATCAATGTTAGTAATTTGCATGAGATCATGTCAGAGAAGATAATTAGTTCTAACTGTTAAAAGAAACAAAGGCACAAAACAATAATTCTTTCATGGTAGACCGTTGATTCCCCAGTTGCTTTCTCAAAAGCTGATTAGCCTAAGATGATGAAGAGACACTTTCTGCAACTCCATGTGTAGCTAGTGGGTGGGGTACATGAGACTCTGGTGCTACCCAAGTCTGACTTCTTCCTTTCCCACTTTCTCAGCCACCTGAAATAGTAAAGGCAATGTTAAATCTGGGTAATCTTACTAAGTACCCAGAACAAAACCCCTTTAATGAGCTTTGGATGAATCAAGAGATTCAGCAAATGGCTTTCCCTTCCAATCTAAAATATTTATATTTTTTAAGTACAAAAGGTAACAGAACCACTTGAAAAATAATATACCAATTTCATATTGTTCCAATGAAGTATTACAACAAGAAAGCTGATGTTTGACCTACTTGAGCAAAAATAACTCAATATGAATGACAGCATTATAATTTGTAAAAAATAATGGGTCTTACCAGACATGGTGGTTCACGCTGGTAATCCCAGCAATTTGGGAGGCCAAGGTGGGTGGATCACTTGAGGTCAGGAGTTCGAGACCAGCCTGACCAACATGGTGAAACCCCATCTCTACTAAAAATACAAAAATTAACCAAGCATGATGGTGGGCACCTGTAATCCCAACTACTCAAGAGGCTGAAGCAGGAGAATCACTTGAACCTGGGAGGCGAAGGTTGCTGTGAGTTGAGATTGCGCCACTGCACTCCAGCCTGGACGACAAGAGCAAGGGTCTGTCTTAAAGAAAAGTGGGAGTGGGGAGGGAGGGGTGCTGTCTACACTTTTCTGAAGGACTTCTTCCAAAGAACGGTTTTCCAGGGAAGTAGAGTTGGGCTGCTGCCCTCTTGTGGTTCTGATGACCGTTATGCCTTAGGATCATGCAGAATAAGGACCCACCTCCCATACCTCACTATGGTGTGATAAAAATAATAGCAGTGATAACTAGCGTGGCAGTTTGCAAAGCTCTTTCATGTGTTTCTCATTTGAGCTTCACAACAGCACAGTGAGGACACAAGGTAGGAAGAATACATGATTTAAAATAAGAATTCAATTGTTTGGTAACTACCAAAAGGGTAAGTTCCCACCATATTCTAGGCACTATAATAGGTGATGGAGGTTCCATGGCAACCAAGACAGACAGTTCTTGCCTTGCCTCTGCGATTTTCTTGCTGTGTGATGTGGGGCTAGGCAACCAAACTCTCTGTGGTCATTGCTTACGCACAGGATTAATACAAGCAACAAATGGGAGACAGGAGATAGAAACTTGTTACAAATCATAAAGCACTGGAAAAATTATGGCTTGCATTAGCTATGGAGGCATAGGATTAAGCACTTTACATTATGTTATTTCATTTAACCATCACCAAAGTGACTATCATGATTTACATTTTTCAGGAAAAGAATCCTGAGTAACTTGCACAGGACTTGCATTGGTGTGTGGTATTGCTGAGGCCCGAATCACATCTCATGGACTCCACATTCCATGCATTACTTCAGGACATTTATACCTTGAGGGGCCTCGTCAATTGATAAATATCCCTAATGAGGAAATATCCAAGGGAGGAGTGATTTCCCCATAACTACTTATGGAATGTTCAAACCGAGGCCTTCTCAGGCAAAAAGTCAGATATCCTGGTAGCCTCAGCTTTTTAGCCCTTAGTCAAGCCTCATCATAAGTTTTTACTTGTACCTAACCCTTTTTTGGCTAAAAACATTGATTGGGGTAGGAGAGAAATGAAGGCCTATAAACACGGTGGGGCTGGGGGTTTCTTTGGCATTCTGATTATGATCTTTTCCTTCTGGCCATTTATATTTGCAGCCTAAGCAGGCAAAAATGGGTAACCCCATGACTAATTCACATTCTAGCATATCTAGAGCAAAGCAGCAAAGGGCAAATGTGACTATTTGTAAAGTTGTGAGTATGTGTATGTGTGTATGTACAGCGAATTGCCTACTTTTAGAAGCCAGGAGACTATTTAACACTTCCTAGAACCTGGGTTTTTTCTGAAACAAAGAATCAGGTTGATATTTTATATTAACTTTTAAAAATTCAAAATCAAAACCATAGTACACAGTATATACACTAATGATAATAAGATTATGCCTAAAAACACATAAGAGACAAAAATAATTATAAGCAATAAAAAATTTTGAGTCACTCTAATATGGAAGATTGGCTATAAAATCAGCTCATAAAGTAAAAATTACATGTAGTAAAATACATATGTTGAAAATGCCTTTAATCACCCATAGAGTATACTGACCATACAGATTTTTTAAAACACATAATGCATTTAATTTCATTGTCAATGGCTATGAAAACTTTAAAACTATTCACGTTCTTTCCATAGGTTTTGGAACTTCTGCAGCTGGTTTTCTGACTTAACTGTAGCTCCTGTGCAAGTCATAGAATGTCTACTCAGGCTGTATTGTTAATTTAACAAATTTTAAATGTATGCATGACATGACTTCATTTTACCCTTAAATATTTTCATTATTAAACAGGAGAAGATAAAAAATAAGCCAACATATTGAATTTTAAAAACAACCATTAAACAAACTTAACAAGGAACAAAAAAACAAACAAAGTTAAAGACAGATATTAATGAATCAGAAAAAAAATTGGTTGAATTAACCAATTCAAAAGCAGGTTTCAGAAGATGATAAAATAAAATGGAAAGGTTTTGAAAGCTCACCAAACAACTACAATATAAGCCCTAAGAAGGCACAATACCTGGCCTATAAATACACAATAAATATTATTTAAATGAATGAATACATTTTAAAAATCAGGAATAAGAAGGGACAGAATAAGAGTGAGATGTTTAGTGGCCAAGACTAAAGGTGGTGCACATAATTTCTGCCCATATCTCCGGGGCCAAAGCTCAGTCACTTGGCTGCCCTGGACAAAGCCTGTTTCTGGGAAGAAAATGAAATGATTTGGTTCTCTGCAATGCCTGGATATTATTTCTTCTCCTGTATTAGTTTGTTCTCACTCTGCTATAAAGAAACGTGAGACTAGGTAATTTATAAAGAAATTTATACCCAGTGAAACTGGGTAATTTATAAATAAAAGAAATTTAATTGGCTCATAGTTCCACAGGCTATACAGGAAGCATGACACCTTCTGGGAAGGCCTCAGAAAACTTTCAATCATGGCAGAAGGTGAAGGGGAAGCAGGCATGTCTTCCATGGCTGGAGCAGGAGGAAGAGAGAAGTGGGGAGATGTCACACACTTTTATCCAACCCAATCTCACAAGCACTCACTCACTAGCATGAAAGCAGCACTGAGGGGGAAGCCTGTGTCCATGATCCAATCACCTCCCACCAGGCCTCACCTCCAACATTGAGGAGTACAATTGAAAATGAGATTTGGGTGGGGACACAGATCCAAATCATATCATTCCACCTCTGGACCCTCCAAATCTCATGTCCTTCTCATATTGCAAAATACAATCATACCTCCCAACAGTCCCCCAAAGTCTTAACTCATTCTAACGTTAACTCAAAAGTTCAAAGTCTCATCTGAGACAAGCCTAGTCTCTTCCACCTATGAGCCTGTAAAATCAAAAAGCAATTAATTACTCCCAAGATACAATGGGTGGGTGGGTGGGGGTGGGGGATAGGCATTGGGTAAATAGTCCCATTCCAGAAGGGAGAAATTGTACAAAAGAAAGGGGCTACAGTCCCTATGCAAGTCCAGAACCCAGCAGGGCAGTCATTAATTCTTAAAGCTCCAAAGTGATCTCCTTTGACTCCATTTTTCACATCCAGGGCACACTGGTGCAAGGGGTGGGCTCCCAGAGCCTTGGGAAGCTCTTCCACTGTGGGTCTGCAGCTGTACTTGTGGCTTTTCCAGGTTCACAATGCAAGCTATTGATGGCTCTACCATTCTGGGTTCTGAAGGACAGTGGCCCTCTTCTTACAGCTTCACTAGGTGGTACCCCAGTGGTGACCCTGTGTGGTGGCCAAAACCCACATTTTCCCTTCACACTGCCCTAGTAGAGGTTCTTCATGAGGGCTCCATCCCTGTAGCAGGCCTCTGCCTGGACAGCAAGGTTTTTCCATACATCCTCTGAAACCTAGGTGGAGGCTCCCAAGCCTCAACTCTTGCACTCTGTGCACCTGCAGGCTTAACACCATATGGAATCCACCAAGGCTTACAGCTTGCACCTTCTGAAGCAGTGGCCTGAGTACCTAGGTCCCTTTGAGCCATAGCTGGAGCTGGAGCAGCTAGGACACAGGGAGCAGTGTCTCGAGGCTGCTCAGGGCAGTGGGGCCCTGGGCCTGGCCCACAAAACCATTCTTCACTCCTAGGCCTCTGGGCCTGTGATGAGAGAGGCTGCTATGAAGGTCTCTGAAATCTCTTGGAAGCCTTTTCTCATTGTCTTGGCTATCAGCATTTGGCTCCTTTTTACTTATGCAAATTTCTGCGGCCTGCTTGAATTCCTCCCCTAAAAATGGTCTCTTCTTTTCTATCACATGACCAGGCTGCAAATTTTCTAAACGTTTATGCTCTGCTTCCCTTTTAAATATAAGTTCCAGTTTTGGATCATTTATTTGTGCATGCATATGAACATACGCTGTTAGAAGCAGCCAGGTCACTCTTGAATGCTTTGCTGCTTAGAAATTTCTTCCACAAGGTTGTGGTGAGCCAAGATTATGCCATTGCACTCCAGCCTGGGCAACAAGAGTGAAACTCCATCTCCAAAAAAAAAAAAAAAATTTCTTCTACCAGATACCCCAAATCATCACTCTCAAGTTCAAAGTTCCACAGATTTCTAGAGCAGGGGCAAAATGCTGCCAGGTCCTTTGCTAATGCATAACAAAAGTGACCTTTGTTCCAGTTCCCAATAAGTTCCTCATCTCCATCTGAGACCTCATCAGCTTGGACTTTATTGTCCATATCACTATCAGCATTTCAGTCACAAGTCAAGCAGTCCCTAAGGAGTTCCAAACTTTCCCTCATTTTCCTGTCTTCTTCTGAGCCCTCCACACTGTTCCAACCTCTGCCCATTACCCAGTTCCAAAGTCGTTTTCAGATTTTCAGGTATTTATAGCAATGCCCCACTCCTCAGTACCAATTTTCTGTGCTGGTCCATTCTCGCACTGCTATAAAGAAATACCTGAGACTAGGTAACTTATAAAGAAAAGAAGTTTAATTGGCTCCCAGTTCCACAGGCTGTACAGGAAACATTATAGCTTCTTGGGATCTAAACACTCTAAACCTGGATCAGTTTCCCCTCAGGAAACTTTCAATCATGGTAGAAGGTGAAGGAGAAGCAGACACATCTTACATGGTCAGAGAAGGAGGAAGAGAGAGAAAGGAGAGATGCCACACACTTTTAAACAACCTGATCTCAGGAGCATTCACTCACTATCACGAAATCAGCACCAAGTGGGAAACCCAGCCCCATGATCCAGTCACCTCCCACCAATCCCCACTGGGGATTACAATTGACGTGAAGATTGGTGTGAGGACACAAATTCAAACCATATCATTTCCCTTTCACCTCTAATCATGTTCCTTGTCTGTAGCTCTGTTAGGTCTTTACCACTTGAGATTGTGTGCATCTTTTCACAGCTTATCTTTCCCAACCAGATGGTAAGGTCCATGAGAAGAGAAATCATGTCATAACCTAAATTTCTTGTCATAAACAACACCCAGCATGGGGCTCTGTGTGCTCAAAAACTCCTCACTCCTACAGAGTGCATTTCAATTTACAGAGTGTCTTCACAGATTTGTCTCATTGTTGATTTCTGAAGTGGAAGACCAATATTTCTGACTTTATGATATACGAATGCTTGGATGAGCTGCAAAAGTTTGAGCAAAGCAAATGTTTCCATTCCATCTAGTTCAGCCACATAAACATAACCTTTTTCTTTCTCTCTAAAATAAACTCAACTAAGTCATACTGCATTTTTCTTTTATTACTGCTGGCATTTTATTTAAATGTTTGCATCCATATTCCTAAGTGAGATGATATTACCTTTTTTTATGCTATATTTTCTATGTTTTGTATCAGAGTTATCTTAGTTAGAAAGTAATAACTCCAAGATGGCAGAGTCATTCACAGGAGCCCCAATCTCAAATTGGATTGTGACATGAGTGAGAAATACAGTTTTATTATGATAAGTGATATTATGGTAAGTTTGTCTTGTTATAGTAGCAAGCATTGCTTTTCCTGACTCATAGATTCTTATCATCTCAGGTCCTGCCATCATCACAGGTGACTTCTGTGTCAACAATGACCTTTCCAAAACCTTAGCCATTCCTCTTAACCTCATTAATCTTTGTAACTTCATTTCCTCTGCTGCCATTTAGTCATAGTCCTAGATCTTGTCGTCCCCTAGAGCTTCCCAATCACGTCTATTCTTCACCCTTATGTGGTTCCCTTATCTACTTTTCTGTTAGACCTTTCCTGCCCTCAATTCCTTCCCACCCATCTTATTCTCAATGGCCATGAGCTTACTTATTCTTGGGCTAATCTATCACTTCCCCTTAACTCTCATTAAATGACCTTCTCTATTTCACAAAGAAGATGTGATCTTCAGGCAAAGAGTTCCCTCACTCCCTACACAGTCCTCCAAATCTTGTTTGTGTCCACACAAACAAGATTTCTTCTTGTTTCCTCTTCTCCATTCCTCTTCTCTGAAAAAAAAGAGCTGTTCCTCCTCCCTTCCCAAGTACTCACTGCCTTCCTTCCTACTGTGTCATACCTTTGCTCCACTCTTTGTGCCCTGTCTCAGCTAGATCTTCATTCTCTCCTCTACTGGCTTCTTCACCCTGGCCTTTAGATATGCCCAAACTTGAACTTCACAGCTCTCTCTTTATTCTGCATCCTTCTGCATAGTCAAGGATCTATTTTTTGTTTACCATCTTCCCATCCAAACTTCTTGAAAGGGATGCCTGCACTTTCTTATTTTTCATGCATTCCTCAACTCCCCACTGCCATTTGTCTCCCTCCTCCACTTAACGAGTTGTGCCAAGGTCATCTGTTCCTAAATCTAGTGGACATTTCTAGGCTTTCTCTCCCTTGATCTCTGAAGTATTTGGCCCTACTGGACACTGTCTTTCCTTCTCCTCATTTGGCTTTAGTGATACTATCTTCTCCTCTGGATTTGCTCTCATCTCTTTGGTCCCTCCTTTTCTGGCTCCTGCTCTTCCAACTGCTTAAACATTGCTGTCTCCACTGTTCCATCCTCTTCTGTTCTCTTGCCATATATTCTCTGATTTATTTCATACACTCCCATGTCTTGAATGCGTAACTAAATTCTTATGACCAGAATCTAAATCTCTGGCTCAGCTGTATCTTCTGAGCTCCAGGCATCTTCATCCATCTTTGTACTAATCTTTCTTCTTTGATGCCCTACAGGCGGCTTAAACTCAACATGACCAAAACAAAACAAACTTTCTTCTCCTTCAAACATCTTAGACAATTGCATCCTTTTCTGCACCACCTAAGCCATAAGTTATAAAGTCAGCCTCCCTGCTCTCTTCTACCCTCCTCCATCTAATCTACTCACCGATCTTATCAATCCTAGGGTCTAAATAACTCTCAAATATATCCCCCTCTCCATCTCCATCACTACTTCTCAATTAGGCCTGCATAATTTCTTCCTAATTAGTCTTATAATGCCCTAACTCGTCTGCCTCTTCCTCTTTACTGCAGTCAGAAAGCTCTTACTAAATTACAAATCTACTCATATCACTCCAGCTGCTAAAATCTGTTCAAAGAAAAATTAGACAAATTTAATTTAATAGAGTCTAATTGAGCAACGAATGATTCATGAATCACACAGCCTCCTGAACCAGAATAGGCTGAAAGAGTCTCCAGCGCTGCCTTGTGATAGAAAAAGAAAAAGGAAAGTGCTGTACAGAAACAGAAGTGAGGTACGGAAATGGCTGGATTGGTTACCGCTTGGCATTTCCCTTATTTGAATATAATTTGAAGAGTTGGCCACATTTGATTAGCCAAAACTTGGAGATTGGCACAATTGTAGGTTACAGCCTGTTTACACATTCAGTTAGGTTACAGCTCACTAGGTAGGAGAAACCTTTAGGCTGAACTTAAAATACACAAGGAGGGAGCTTTAGATGAAGCTTAATTTAACAAACCCTTCACAGGCCGACCCCATAGCTTTCAGAACAAGGTGGAAATGATGGGCATGGCATATTTCATACTGAGATCTGCCTGCTTTCCAGCCTTCCCCTCTGCAGAGCCACTGCCTCTACCCATCTTCAACTGTGGTCTGGCAAAAGCAAACTATTTTCAATTTCCTGAATGCACTTCATTCTCTCCAGTTCCTTAGCCTTTAACCATACTATTCTCTCAGACTGGACTGATATCCCCATCTTCGCATGCCACTTCACTTTACAAACTGTTTCTTCAGGGCTTGCCCTGGGATACTGTATCCTTAGGAAGTCTTCCCTAGACATTCAGCACCACCACCCTTCTTTGTTCTCCTATAGCACCTTGTGCATACTTTATTAGTGCACTTATGTGATTCTGAAATGATTTGTCTAATTTCAATCAATTATGAAGTCCTAAAAGTTGTGCCTCTTCAATATCTCCAAAATCCTGCCTTCCTCTTGAACCTGGTTTTCCTGCTTTCATTTCTGTCCCCCACCCATTTCAAAATTAGCAACAGAGGGGTCTGTTTCAAACGCAAATTGAATGTCCCTTCCTTGCTTCAAAAGGATCCTTTAAGGAGCGTCGAAATCAGAACCAGTAGATATTTGGAAAATGTTACTTTAACATGTGAATACATGAATGAGGTCAAAAATGACTTCACGGAAGTGGCATTTCTGTTAGGTCTTTTAGAATTAATAAACTATCAGTCAATGGAAAATGCTAGGGAGTACATTCTTTAAGGATTTGGAACAGGAATTAAAAGAAATTAAAGTGTGTCTAAGCAGAAACTCAGTTGTATATAAGAAAACCCAGTACCCCCTGAGAAAGAGAAAAAGCTGGAGTCCTTTAAAAACTAACTGCCTATTTTTCTGTGGCTAGTGAGCCTTATCTCTCCCCCTTTCCCAGGCATTGTGAAGATCCTGTTTCTCTAGCTGTGCAGCTGCAAGGTCACTAGACAGATAAACTCAAGTTGCAAAACATGTTTTTCCTTGAAAAGTAAAAAATGATGTAATAACTGTCTCAATTGAATAACTGCCTTTGTTTCTCACTTCTGTAGTATGCTTCACCCTGCACAGATCTCCACCCCTCCACACACACCCCCACCCCACGAAATGCTTAAAAAGTAACCTAACTCTTTGTTCAGGGCTTAGTCCTTTGGATGTTAATCCGACTGGGCTGGTGCACCTAAATAATTAATAAATATCCTCCTGAACCCCATCAATATCTCTGATTCCTTAAAAATCCTGCTACATTTTCTTTAAGGAATCTGAGTAGGCTAGATTAGAATGGGTTGCTTAGGTGGAAGAATTATGGGACGTAACACTGGAAATGTTGCCCAAAGCTGCAAGGAGAATTTTGAATGCAGTACTGAAGAGTTGCACCATCACAAGTGCTTTATGCAAGACAAAATTTAGTTCTGCATCTAATTTTCCTACTTGAAACTAACACAGCTTAAGAACGTTAAATAGGAAATGAATGTTTATTAGGTGGCAGGTCATATTCAGGGTCTCAAAACACACTCTATGTCAGAGCAATGTCAGAAGAATACAGGAGAGCTGTTGGGACAGACCTGAGGGGGCAGAAGGATACAAATTTAAGAGCTACAATTTGAATGTCTTGATGTGAAAATAACTAAGAAGGGAAGGAGCCAAGACGGCCGAATAGGAACAGCTCCGGTCTACAGCTCCCAGTGTGAATGACGCAGAAGACAGGTGATTTCTGCATTTCCAACTGAGGTACCAGGTTCATCTCACTGGGAAGTGCCAGACAGTAGGTAAAGGACAGTGGGTGCAGTGCACTGTGCGTAAGCCAAAGCAGGGCGAGACATCGCCTCACCTGGGGAGCACAAGGGGTCAGGGAATTCCCTTTCCTAGTCAAAGAAAGGGGTGACAGACGGCACCTGGAAAATTGGGTCACTCCCACCCTATACTGCACTTTTCCAACGGGCTTAAAAAACGGCATGCCAGGAGATTATATCCCGCACCTGACTTGGAGGGTCCTGCACCCACGGAGTCTCACTCATTGCTAGCACAGCAGTCCGAGATCAAACTGCAAGGTGGCAGCGAGGCTGGAGGAGGGGCGCCTGCCATTGCCGAGTTAGTTGTTTGATTAGGTAAACAAAGCAGCCGGGAAGCTCAAACTGGGTGTAGCCCACCACAGCTCAAGGAGGCCTGGCTACCTCTGTAGGCTCCACCTCTGGGGGCAGGGCACAGACAAACAAAAAGACAGCAGTAACCTCTGCAGACTTAAATGTCCCTCTCTGACAGCTTTGAAAAGAGTAGTGGTTCTCCCAGCATGCAGCTGGAGATCTGAGAAGGGGCAGACTGCCTCCTCAAGTGGGTCCCTGAGCCTCAAGTAGCCTAACTGGGAGGCACCCCCAAGTAGGGGCGGACTGACACCTCACATGGCCAGGTACTCCTCTGAGACAAAACTTCCAGAGGAACAATCAGGCAGCAGCATTTGCAGTTCACCAATATCCGCTGTTCTGCAGCCACCGCTGCTGATACCCATGCAAACAGGCTCTGGAGTAGACCTCTAGCAAACTCCAACAGACCTGCAGCTGAAGGTCCTGTCTGTTAGAAGGAAAACTAAAAAACAGAAAGGACATCCACACCAAAAACCCATCTGTACGTCACCATCATCAAAGACCAAAGGTAGATAAAACCACAAAGATGGGAAAAAAACAGAGCAGAAAAACTGGAAACTCTAAAAATCAGAGCACCTCTCCTCCTCCAAAGGAATGCAGCTCCTCACCAGCAATGGAACAAAGCTGGACAGAGAATCACTTTGATGAGTTGAGAGAAGAAGGCTTCAGACGATCAAACTACTCCGAGCTACAGGAAGAAATTGGAACAAATGGCAAAGAAGTTAAAAGCTTTGAAAAAAAATTAGACGAATGGATAACTAGAATAATTAATGCAGAGAAGTCATTAAAGGACCTGATGGAGCTGAAAATCAAGGCATGAGAGCTACGTGATGAATGCAGAAGCCTCAGTAGCCCATGCGATCAACTGGAAGAAGGGGTATCAGTGATGGAAGATGAAATGAATGAAATGAAGCGAGAAGAGAAGTTTAGAGAAAAAAGAATAAAAAGAAATGAACAAAGCCTCCAAGAAATATGGGACTATGTAAAAAGACCAAATCTACGTTTGATTGGTGTACCTGAAAGTGATGAGGAGAATGGAACCAAGTTGGAAAACACTCTGCACGATATTATCCAGGAGAACTTCCCCAATCTAGCAAGGCAGGCCAACATTCAAATTCAGGAAATACAGAGAACGCCACAAAGATACTCCTCGAGAAGAGCAACTCCAAGACACATAATTGTCAGATTCACCAAAGTTGAAATGAAGGAAAAAATGTTAACGGCAGCCAGAGAGAAAGGTCGAGTTACCCACAACGGGAAGCCCATCAGACTAACAGCTGACATCTCAGCAGAAACTCTACAAGCCAGAAGAGAGTGGGGGCCAATATTCAACTTTCTTAAAGAAAAGAATTTTCAACCCAGAATTTCATATCCAGCCAAACTAAGCATAAGTGAAGGAGAAATAAAATACAGACAAGCAAATGCTGAGAGATTTTGTCACCACCAGGCCTGCCCTAAAAGAGCTCCTGAAGGAAGCACTAAACATGGAAAGGAACAACTGGTACCAGCCACTGCAAAAACATGCCAAATTGTAAAGACCATCAAGGCTAGGAAGAAACTGCATCAACTAACAAGCAAAATAATCAGCTAACATCATAATGACAGGATCAAATTCACACATAACAATATTAACCTTAAATGTAAATGGGCTAAATGCTCCAATTAAAAGACACAGACTGGCAAATTGGATAGAGTCAAGACCCATCAGTGTACTGTATTCAGGAAACCCATCTCACGTGCAGAGACACAAACAGGCTCAAAATAAAGGGATGGAGGAAGATCTACCAAGCAAATGGAAAACAAAAAAAGGTAGGAGTTGCAATCCTAACCTCTGATAAAACAGACTTTAAACCAACAAAGATCAAAAGAGACAAAGAAGGCCATTACATAATGGTAAAGGGATCAATTCAACAAGAAGAGCTAACTATCCTAAATATATATGCACCCAATACAGGAGCACCCAGATTCATAAAGCAAGTCCTGAGTGACCTACAAAGAGACTTAGACTCCCACACAATAATAATGGGAGACTTTAACACCCCACTGTCAACATTAGACAGATCAATGAGACAGACAGTTAACAAGGATACTCAGGAATTGAACTCAGCTCTGCACCAAGCAGACCTCATAGACATCTACAGAACTCTCCACCCGAAATCAACAGAATATACATTCTTTTCAGCACCACACCACACCTATTCCAAAATTGACCACATAGTTGGAAGTAAAGCACTCCTCAGCAAACGTAAAAGAACAGAAATTATAACAAACTATCTCTCAGACCACAGTGCAATCAAACTAGAACTCAGGATTAAGAAACTCACTCAAAACCGCTCAACTACATGGAAACTGAACAACCTGCTCCTCAATGACTACTGGGTACATAATGAAATGAAGGCAGAAATAAAGATGTTCTTTGAAACCAACGGGAACAAAGACACAACATACCAGAATCTCTGGGACACATTCAAAGCAGTGTGTAGAGGGAAATTTATAGCACTAAATGCCCACAAGAGAAAGCAGGAAAGATCTAAAATTGACACCCTAACATCACAATTAAAAGAGCTAGAAAAGCAAGAGCAAACACATTCAAAAGCTAGCAGAAGGCAAGAAATAACTAAGATCAGAGCAGAACTGAAGGAAATAGAGACACAAAAAACCCTTCAAACGACTAATGAATCCAGGAGCTGGTTTTTTGAAAAGATCAACAAAATTGATAGACCGCTAGCAAGACTAATAAAGAAGAAAAGAGAGAAGAATCAAATAGACACAATAAAAAATGATAAAGGGGATATCACCACCGATCCCACAGAAATACAAACTACCATCACAGAATACTATAAACACCTCTAAGCAAATAAACTAGAAAATCTAGAAGAAATGGATAAATTCCTCGACACATACATCCTCCCAAGACTAAACCAGGAAGAAGTTGAATCTCTGAATACACCAATAATAGGCTCTGAAATTGAGGCAATAATCAATAGCTTACCAACCAAAAAAAGTCCAGGACCAGATGGATTCACAGCTGAATTCTACCAGAGGTACAAAGAGGAGCTGGTACCATTCCTTCTGAAACTATTCCAATCAACAGAAAAAGAGGGAATCCTCCCTAACTCATTTTATGAGGCCAGCATCATCCTGATACCAAAGCCAGGCAGAGACACAACCAAAAAAGAGAATTTTAGACCAATATCATTGTTGAACATCGATGCAAAAATCCTCAATAAAATACTGGCAAACTGAATCTAGCAGCACATCAAAAAGCTTATCCACCATGATCAAGTGGGCTTCATCCCTGGGATGCAAGGCTGGTTCAACATATGCAAATCAATAAATGTAATCCAGCATATATAAACAGAACCAAAGACAAAAACCACATGATTATCTCAATAGATGCAGAAAAGGCCTTTGACAAAATTCAACAACCCTTCATGCTAAAAACTCTCAATAAATTAGGTATTGATGGGACGTATCTCAAAATAATAAGAGCTATCTATGACAAACTCACAGCCAATATCATACTGAATGGGCAAAAACTGGAAGCATTCCCTTTGAAACCTGGCACAAGACAGGGATGCCCTCTCTCACCACTCCTATTCAGCATAGTGTTGGAAGTTCTGGCCAGGGCAATCAGGCAGGAGAAGGAAATAAAGGGTATTCAATTCGGAAAAGAGGAAGTCAAATTGTCCCTGTTTGCAGATGACATCATGACTGTATATCTAGAAAACCCCATCTTCTCAGCCCAAAATCTCCTCAAGCTGATAAGCAACTTCAGCAAAGTCTCAGGATACAAAATCAGTGTACAAAAATCACAAGCATTCTTATACACCAATAACAGACAGAGAGCCAAATCATGAGTGAACTCCCATTCACAATTGCTTCAAAGAGAATAAAATACCTAGGAATCCAACTTACAAGGGATGTGAAGGACCTCTTCAAGGACAACTACAAACCACTGCTCAATTAAATAAAAGAGGATACAAACAAATGGAAGAACATTCCATGCTCATGGGTAGGAAGAATCAATATCATGAAAATGGCCATACTGCCCAAGGTAATTTATAGATTCAACGCCATCCCCATCAAGCTACCAATGACTTTCTTCACAGAATTGGAAAAAACTACTTTAAAGTTCATATGGAACCAAAAAAGAGCCCGCATTCCCAAGTCAATCCTAAGCCAAAAGAACAAAGGTGGAGGCATCACGCTACCTGACTTCAAACTATACTACAAGGCTGCAGTAACCAAAACAGCATGGTACTGGTACCAAAACAGAGATATAGACCAATTGAACAGAACAAAGCCCTCAGAAATAATGCCGCATATCTACAACCATCTGATCTTTGACAAACCTGAGAAAAACAAGCAATGGGGAAAGGATTCCCTATTTAATAAATGGTGCTGGGAAAACTGGCTAGCCATATGTAGAAAGCTGAAACTGGATCCCTTCCTTACACCTTGTACAAAAATTAATTCAAGATGGATTAAAGACTTACATGTTAGACCTAACACCATAAAAACCCTAAAAGAAAACTTAGGCAATACCATTCAGGACATAGGCATGGGCAAGGACTTCATGTCTAAAATACCAAAAGCAATGGCAACAAAAGCCAAAATTGACAAATGGGATCTAATTAAACTAAAGAGCTTCTGCACAGCAAAAGAAACTACCATCAGAGTGAACAGGCAACCTACAGAATGGGAGAAAATTTTTGCAACCTACTCATCTGACAAAGGGCTAATATCCAGAATCTACAATGAACTCCAACAAAGGTACAAGAAAAAAACAAAGAACCCCATCAAAAAGTGGGCGAAGGATATGAAGAGACACTTCTCAAAAGAAGACATTTATGCAGCCAAAAAACACATGAAAAAATGCTCATCATCGCTGGCCATCAGAGAAATGCAAATCAAAACCACAATGAGATACCATCTCACACCAGTTAGAATGGCGATTATTAAAAAGTCAGGAAACAACAGGTGCTGGAGAGGATGTGGAGAAACAGGAACACTTTTACACTGTTGGTGGGACTATAAACTAGTTCAACCATTGTGGAAGTCAGTGTGGCGATTCCTCAGGGATCTAGAACTAGAAATACCATTTGACCTGGCCATCCCATTACTGGGTATATACCCAAAGGATTAAAAATCATGCTGCTATAAAAACACATGCACATGTATGTTTATAGAGGCACTATTCACAATAGCAAAGACTTGGAACCAACCCAAATGTCCATCAATGATAGACTGGATTAAGAAAATGTGGCACATATACACCATGGAATACTATGCAGCCATAAAAAATGATGAGTTCATGTCTTTTGTAGGGACATGGATGAAAATGGAAACCATCATTCTCAGCAAACTATCGCAAGGACAAAAAACCAAACACCGCATGTTCTCACTCATAGGTGGGAATTGAACAATGAGAACACATGGACACAGGAAGGGGCACATCACACACCGGGGACTGTTGTGGGGTGGGGGGAGGGGGGAGGGATAGCATTAGGAGATATACCTAATGCTAAATGACGAGTTAATGGGTGTAGCACACCAACATGGCACATGACATATGTAACAAACCTGCACGTTGTGTACATGTACCCTAAAACTTAAAGTATAATAATAATAAAATTAAAAAAGAAAAAAAGAAAATAACTAAGACATATACTGACCTAGAAAAAAAAAATTTAATGAAAATCATTACTTACTGTAGTATTTCACCAAAGCCAGTATTTGTTTAAATACTAATACTTAAATATATATTAATGCTATTTTATTTTTTTAAAAACTTTAGTTAAAACAAATTTAATAGAGTTCATGTGAGCAAAGGACATTTCCAAATCAAAGCAGCCCTCAGAATCAGAAGAGTTCACAGAACTCCACTTGGCAACCTGGCAGTATTTCAGACAGAAAAAGGCTGAAGGAAACAAAGAAAGAACAAAAAGCAGATAGGTTGTTTCAAAGTTATTTTCCTTGTAAAGGTTAAACCAGAGGGGACTTCCTTATTATGCTGCTAAAACTGGCCTGTTTGGGAAGTGGGCTATTATTGCTCTCTCAGAAGGTCAGATAAACAATTTAGTTTTTGCTTGGTGGTATGGAACTTTAGCATTAGTGATTCCATTTTGGTTTGGTCTGTTGGGGCCTGGTGCATAAACTCAGTCCAAAGCAATGGCTTCCCATTATTTTATTTAACACATTGTAGGGGATGAAAAATATCTTTTCCTCATACATCCCTAAGTTCACAGCAGAAGGCCCTATAACAAAACACAGATTAACAAAAGAAGAGTAAATACATTATTTAATATGTTTTTTGTGACACAGGGGCCTTCAGAAATTAAGACAAAAAGAAACAGGTAAACTTGTGTATTTTTACACTTAGGTTAATGAAGAGGTAGATGGTCATAGAGAGGTATGATTAGACAAAGAGGGTATGATCTAATGGTAATAAACAGGGGAATTTGGCAAAGTCTGCTTGTTCACATTCTTCAGAGAGGCTGTGTCCTTCAGAGAGGCCTGTGTCCCTCTCTTCAGAGAGGCTGGCGGGTCACGAGGTCAGGAGATTGAGACAATCCTGGCTAACACGGTGAAACCCCGTCTCTACTAAAAATACAAAAAAAAAAATTAGCCAGGCGTGGTGGCGGGCCCCTGTAGTCCCAGCTACTCGGGAGGCTGAGGCAGGAGAATGGCGTGAACCCGGGAGGTGGAGCTTGCAGTGAGCCAAAATCGTGCCACTGCACTCCAGCCTGGGCAACAGAGCGAGACTACATCTCAAAAAAAAAAAAAAAAAAAGAAGAAGTTCCTTCCCTCCAGGTATAGGAAGGATGCCTCTTGAATGAGGATATTTTCTCAAAGGAGAAGGGTTGGGGAAGGTTGAGCATGGCATCTACTTCCTCTGTTTTCTCAAATTCCAAGCCTCCATATTTTGAGACAGCATGTTCTGAAGCCCATGGCTATTCCAAAATAATCCATTCTCATGACAACAATCTAATTGGTGAGAATAGGCAACAACTACAATAAAGTTAGAAAAAAGCGTGCCATAATTTTAAAAGAAAAAATGCTACAAAAATTGTCTCCACCGAGAAAGTGATAGGTTGTTTAAGACTATGCTCTGGTGTGTAGAAGCTTGGTTATCAAATTCAAGTGCTCAGAGGAAGATGTTTTATTCTCTGTTTATAAAAAATAAATAGTTCTGCATTAGGAAAAGTTTCTGCTTAATGATATGAATCATCTTTAACTAGCTAAGAGTGAAACCATTGATTTCTGACTTGTTAATCTGCTTGAAGACTGGGAAAGGGTGAATTACTGTAGTTTCAGTTATTATTATGACTATTATTTTTGTTTTCAGATGAAGTTTCGCTCTTGTCCCCCAGGCTGGAATGCAATGGCGCAATCTCGGCTCACTGCAACCTCTGCCTACCAGATTCAAGCAATTTTCCTGCCTCACCCTCCCAAGTAGCTAGGATTACCGGCATGCGCCACCACGCCCAGCTAATTTTTGTAATTTTAGTAGAGACAGGGTTTCACCATGTTGGCTAGGCTGGACTCGAACTCCTGACTTCAAGCGATCCACTCACCTTGGCCTCTCAAAGTGCTAGGATTACAGGTGTGAGCCACTGCACCCAGCCTTCTGTTACTATTTTTAAAGGCTTTTAAAAAAAAAAGATTGATAATAGAAACACCTGGATTAAATTCCTTGACCTGCAATGATTGTAGAGCTTTATGTTGCCCCATTTTATCAGTCAACAAATTTGTCTTATCATTAAAAAAAAATCTTGACATTAATGAGATACATATTTTGCAAACTTAAAGTTACATAAGTATTTCTCAGAAACATTAGTTATTATCATGATTCAGAACGTCAGTTTTGATAATATTATGGGATATTTTATGACATCTTAAAGTAACATTTAAGAGTAGGTGAAACGGACTCATGGTGGATTGAATATGGTTATCTCCCTCCCTCCATTAACCTGGCATTTACTGAAATGGCAACACCTTTAGGAGTAACACAGGAGGGTAATCTCCCCTGGTTACATGCCATTTAAGAAATACTGGTGATAGCAATGATTTAAACTTAATGTTAGAAATTGAGCTGAATGAAAAAACATAATGTGTTTTTGGACTGCAAATGGCATATATTAGTAGACTCCAAATTGTGAGATTCTAAAAAGTATACTAGTCTGGGAGAGGAGGACTAGACTTTTCTAGACTAGAAGTAAATTATTTCGAAACTAGTATTTTAATAAAAAAAAGAAAGAAAAGGGAGAGAGGAAAAAGAGAGAGAGAAATAAACACAGAGACGGAGAGAAAGAGAAAAAGGAAGGGAAGAAGGAAGGAAAGAAGGAAGGAAGAAAGCGAGGGAAGGAAGAAGGAAGGAAGGAAGGAGAGATATGGAAGGAGAAGAGAGAAAATTAAATAGAACAAACAATACTTGGTGCCAAATTCAGTGGACATTTTTCCATGAGAATAAAAACAATCATAAAACTATAAACATGAATAATACATAGGAACATAAATTTTGTGGCTGCTGTCAAAATGATAATGCTGCTCCTATTTTTAGAAATATTTTTACTGTATACATTCAGTTAATTTTATCCAGCTGTCAGTATGCATTCTGGAAGTTGCCAGAAAGTGAATGAATGTGAACATTTAAAAGAATGAAGAAAATAATCTTAACATGTCTGTGAGTGTAAAGAAGAGCTCATGCACCAAATGGCTTCACTGTCTGCTTTTTGGCACAGGTATCAAGGTGGTACATGTAGGATATGTTCTTGGAATTGTTTTTCCAACAGAAATGTTAGATTTCCAATGAATATTTTCAATCTTAAAGGGTCTTTCTCATGGCCAATAGTAGCATCCTTTTCTGAGATGGCTGGTGGGGACCACAGAACCAGTCTGCTGTCTGTGATAAACTAATTCAGACAAGCTCAGGTAAGGATCTGGCTCTTGAGCTCACACTCAAAAACTCCCCAATACAATGACAAGCATTCTTAATTCCTCCATTACAATTTTTTTTAATGGTGTGGTTAGGTTGTCTAGGTACCCATCAGCATGTGGCCTTTGCACTGACCACTGGTAAACAGAGGACTGTGTGGCCATGCAATGATCATAGGCTTTGGGATCGAGGGATGTGGGGTCAGATCCCATCCTGGCTACCCACTAGCTATGTTATATAACTTCTGGCAATTTTCCCATCTGAAAATGGGTCTAATAATGTCTACTTCACAGGGATAGCTTACCTCTTCACAATTATGTAAGCAAAGAATTTAGCACTGTGCCAAACACAGAATACAGTCACCAGGGCCGACAGCAGTCACTTTTGGCAGCTCTAACATGTTACTGCTCAGATTTTCATGTACTGGTTATTTTTTTTTTAAATGAAGCCAAAAATTATAGGAACTTTACCTAACACCCAATGATATCTGAATGCCTTCTTCCCACAAAAGTTATGGTTATTCCAAAATTAGAATGTTAATAATAAATCAAAAACAGTGGGTCTTAACCAAGAAAGACAGCCAAGTGTTTTGAAGCCAGACAAATCGGTTTCTAATCTTAACTTCCTACGTACTAGGCACATGGCCTTGGGTGAGTAATTCATTTCTTTCAATTTTCTCATATGTAAAATGGGCAACAGTACTTACCTCATGTTGTTGTCATCTAGATGAAATGAAACAACATGTATGAATTCCGGCTGTGCCATTTACCAGCTGTGTGATCTTGGGCAAGTTTCTAAATCTCTGGGTGCTGCAGTTTGCTCATAGGTCAGGTGGATTTCACAGTCATCCTAACGCAGAGGTTGTTAGGAGGATTACATGGGTTAGCTCAGAGAATGCACCTAAAACAATGACTGGCACATGGTAAGTACTCAATAAATGTTATAACGCTACTCATTTTTCATTGTCATTTCTTCTTCATTGGTTTTATTGTTAATAGCCAGAAATTAGGTCGATGAGATAACAATGGCATAGAGTTGAAAAAATTGCTTTAACACTTTAGAGCATAACATGCCAAGAGGATTAACCTACTGGAACTGGTATGCTGCCTGCTGCTCTTGTGGATTTAATATTACATGGACTCTCAATGGAAAGCAAAGAGGAGTTGAGGTGGGGCAGAGGAGAAGTAGTTGCTCTGGAAACACTGATGGAAGTGAGAGGGCCACTCAGCTGTGGTGAGCCACCTCTGAGCCACTGAAACTGGCCCAGTGTAATCTTTCATAGTTGTCTTTACCTTGCATTTCACAGTTCACAAAACACTTCATATCCACCATCACACACTTACTCTCTCCATGCTACCCCTTGCAGTAGGTGGATATGCTGAGTGGCCAATCCCCATACTGCATACCCCACTCCACTCAGGTTTCCTTTTGCTTGGTTTTCTCTCTAGTGATGGAGGTTTCCCCTCATATCAGGAATTAATTAAAAAAAAAGTTGCCATGGAAGTTGCTGAAAGTTTCCAAGTATTGACAGGAGAACAGTTAATTGGCCTGTCAGACTACACAACCTCCACAGAGGTCATCTCTGGCTGAGTAAACACTGCATCTCTGCCATTTACTCACTAAAGCAGTCAAAATTCCTCTTGACAGAACTGGATTCCAAAACAAAACAAAACAAAAAACCTGCTCCAAAGGTAAGAGACAGCTTATTAAATTTGTGTCAAGCCTACTGCCTGATACCTTTTAAGCCCAGTCTGATTTCTTTCAGGCCCTTGACACGTGCTAATTGGCATTACTCTGTTAGCAGATGCTGAGAGGAGACAGGCATCAGGCTTCCTGCTTCTCTGTACTCAGCATGACATTCTCTCATAAATACCAAATGGGATGCCTTAAACGACTGGGAAATACATGCTAAATGGGTACTTAGATGTATTTAGACAGCTTATTTATCACTGAATATGGCAAAACTCTTTGTGTGCTCTTTTGGGGAGGTAAAGAATGTTACAAGCGATGGAGCAAAGTAGAAAATGTGCCACATGGAAATCAACCATATTGTAAACAGTACATGCCTATTGTGGCCTTTCCACACCTTACAGTTTATTACTATGGGGGCTCTTACAGCTCCCTGTATGAAAACTCCCTGAGCTTTCATTCTTCTGACAAATATTTATCATTGCTGGGCCAGGTTCTGTTCTGGGCACTGGGAATACACCACCAAACAAAACAGATAAAAAATGCCTGTCCTCATGGAACTTATATAGTAATAAAAGATGTAGGATGTCACATGGAGATGAATGTGATGGAGATGGGATGGGATGGGGTGGGGTGGGCTTGGGACAGAGTTGGGGAATCGACTTTAATTAACCTGGTCAGAGGCCAGGCTGAGCAAAGACCTGAAGGAGACTGAGCCAGTCAGGCCGGAATAGGAGGAGTGTTTTAGAGGAGGGGCAGAAGCCTGAGGGGCAGCCAGCTTGGTGCACACAGAGACTGGCAGATGAGAGCACAGTGAGTGTGGGACAGAGTGGTGGGAAATGCGGCTAGAGAACTGGCTGGAGGTGGATACAGGCAGACCTTTGTAAGGGCTCAACCACCACTGCACTTTAGAATCCCCTGTGGAGCTTTTAAACCAAGTGAATCAGAATCTCCTGCAGTGAAGCCCCGGCCTGGGGATGTTTTTGAAATCTCCACGTGTGCCTCCAGTGAGTAGTCAGAGGAAGGACATGAGCTGCCTTCTGCTCAGAGGGATCCTGAGCTTTAAGAACAGACCCCAGGAGGGGATGGGTGGATGCAGGGAGGCCAGTCAGGTGCTGCAATCATCCAGGGAGGGAGCTGGTGACTGGGATGTGGGATCAAGTGGCGGTGGTGAGAAGAGCTTAGACTCCAGGTATATTTTGAAGGCAGAGCCAAGAGAATGTTCCTGCAGATCAGGCATAGGGAGTAAAAGCAGAAGGGTAGTCAAAGATGACACCAAGGTTTTGGGGCTGAGCAATTGGAAGAATGGAATTGCCATTTGACTGAAACGAGAAAGGTCATGGGAAGAATCTAGAAGGCATTTTTACATCATATACGAACACTTTGCATGGAAATGCCCATAGATAGTAAAATGCTCAGTACCTGGCACATAAAGGACTCACTAATGCTTTTAAAAAACAGTATGTGTGGTGAGGCTGAAGGGCAAGTATCTACAGCTGAGTATCTTTAAGGTGGTTTGGTAGCAAATAATAAACAAGTGTTCCAAGCATTTTTCCAGAGATAAGTAGAGGAGATGAAGACGTGGCCAGGAAAACTCCCTATAAATGTCTCTGCCTCCATCTAAATCTTTAGATAATGTGGGAAGAGGCTTCATTGCCTGGCAGAAATTCTGGCAACTGCCCCTACATTCAAGGAAAAGTATGAGAGATGCTTAATACTGGTAGATGACACTCCCATCTCCCCCAGTGTGTGGTACTTAAAGCTGAATACCCTGAGTGACAAATAGCAGGGGAGTTAGACAGCCACCTTGCCACTATATGTAGAAAATACCTACAGAGCAGTGCCTTCTCTAGTTCTTTAGGAAAACCTCAGCCCTTGTATGGGGCTGTATATAATTTCATTTTCAACAACCCTGCCAGATTCCTAAGATGCTTAATATTGACCAATTAAACAACAAAAAAACGTAATAATACATTTGTCATTCAAATCACTATGTACTATAGCTAATTAAGGTCCTTATTACAAATTATATACAATAGTCAATTATATGCTTTTTCAATTGAATCCTTACATGAGTAAGATTTATTAACACAAATAGCTCCTGACAAACTTGGCCCAGGAACAAGCACTGTATTTCCTCCGGGTTTTGGGAAAAAGTCAAAGATATTATAAATGGTTGCTTAGGGGAGATATTTGCTATTTTCTTCACTGATTTGAAGTAGGTCAGATTGAGAGCTGAATGCTTCCCTAAGGTTATAATTAAGTATGAATATTAAAAAGCTGAGAACAAATAAAAAAATACAACTTCTTTAAGCTTTCACATCACAAACCTTGCATTGTGTTTTCACCTCAGGCAAAATACTTTCTTTGGGAAAAGGAATACGGTTGAAAAAATAGACTTTAAAAAAAACTGCAATAGCTCTACAAGCCTAGACTTTGAGAAAGATTTGTGCAAACAAAAATGCTTTGAAGAAGTATTTAACCAGGTAGAGTTGGGGCAAAAACACACACAAATGCTGAAAAAGCAGACTGAACTACTGTGATTTAATTCTGCAGGACAGTCTGATGTTTTTCCCCGCCTTGAAAATCACATCTTTCTGCCTCTTCCCATTCAAATCATTCACTCTTATAAAACTAGCTTAGTCAGATCAATATCTGAGCTAGCAATGTAAATTTAATTATGGTGAGGCCTGGATAAATATTAGCTCTAAGACATTTCTTGGTCTATAGAGTGATAACTGAATTAAGTAGGATTATTTCATCATTACAGTATTAAGCCCACAATGTTACACAAGAGAAGCTAATATTTCTAACTCTTTTTAGCTTAGCAAAATATGCTATAAGCATTTACATGAGCCAATTTAGTATGTTTCCTCCTTGAAGAGCTATGAAATAGGAATACATGGCAGCTAAATTTTCAGTGTAGAGAGAGGAATGTCTAGTAATCAAACTATCGAAGGGCCTCATTATAAGACCGTTCCTGGGATGCTGGCACTCTGGTCTCCTGACAGCCACTTTCGTTGAATTCCCATGGACCTGGGAATTCACAGTCTTGCCTTCCATCTCCTGCATTTTCAGCTGTGCAGATTCTCTAAACATAGTCTTCCTTGAAGCCCCTACTTGGGCATTATTTCTTCCAGGAATCTTTCCCTGACTTCCCTGTCTTTGGGCATTTCTATATCACAGCAGTGGCCTCATGATAAAACTATATTTCTGCCTCTCTTTGAAACCTGGGAGCAGCTTGATCATCATTGATGTCTGGGTCAAGCACAGGGACTAGCATATATTAGGTATTCAATACTATTTATGGAATGCATGAATGAATGAACGAATGAATAGAATTAAAAAGCTAAGACATGGAAACATATCCCATGTGCTAGGTACTGGATAAAGAGATAGAAGGCATATCCTCTAGAAGTTGAGGATCTGGGTCAGGAAGGGCGGCATGTAAAGAGAGGCAGAAGAATATAAGCCGGCATTTCTTAAGGACCAAAGCAGTGAGCTGCTAGGACTAAGACAGCCGCAGCACGGAAAGGCAGAGTAGAATCCTGGAAACAGCCAGCCCACTGAAGGAAAGGTGGCCTCAAGCCAGACAAAAGGAGGCAGGAGGGCAAAGGGGACATGATGAGCAAGGCCCTCTTATGGAGCTGAGAAGAATTACAGTTTAATTTATTAGATGATAGACATTGAAAGACTGGGTTCTGAATCCAGAGAACTGGGTTTAAATCCTGACTCCTTTACTACATGCTCTTTGGGCAAATCACATAATATTCCTAAGCCTCAGTGTCTCCATCTGTAAAATGGACATGAAAATAATATCCTCCTCACAGATATGAGATAAAATATATAAAGCCATTAGCACGGAGCTTACACATAAGAAATGTTACTATTATTTTTATTCACATTCTGTATGGCATGGCTAGGACACACACATTTAAAAGGCTTCAAGCCTAACTGTATGGAGGTGAGGACTGTGCATGTAGATAGAGGACCAGTGCAAAATTTTAAGGTCCCTGTCTCTTCTAGATTTGATTAAGAATGATAATGTATAACCCTAAAATATCAGCTAGCTGCAGGTCAAGATCCTAGCTAAGTTAATATTTGTGGCATTTGTGGGATGGTTATGTAGTATTTAAACCTGTACCACATTAGCCTAGTTGGTTAAAACAAGATCTCTGAGTATATTCCCTTCTCACCTTCTACTGGCCATTATAGTTACAAATAGATTAACTCATTTCTTTTGAATGGGTTTATTTGTTTGCTCTCTCAGTTGTACTGTAATCTCCTTTAAGAGGAGAAAGTGGTTACTATACATCATTTATGGCAGTGTCTAGCAATGCCCAATAATCTTCTTTGGGTTACTACTAGCCATTCATCACCAAAGTGATCACCCTCAATCCTAGATTCTTGACTCCATGACCCTAAGATCCTGTGGACACTACAAAAATTTTCTTCAAATATATTTGACACTCTACTAACCTCATAGGGAAGTTTAATCAAGTAAGCTAGTGAGGCTACCTTGTTAAATAATTTTAAAATTATCTTGAGAAATCTATTTTTAAAATTAGTTGGAAAAATCTCCCATGGGGTCTGATTTGTCTCTGCCACTTTCCTAGAAATTTAAAACAAATTCTCTGATATTCCCTCAAATAGAATGTTTACCCATACATTTGGGTCATTTTTTAATTTAAAAATATTGAAATTAATCACTTATTCATTTCAATATTTTGATATATAGTTTATAATGATAAAGCAGATATTTATTTTGCATATTAGGCAATTTCATGTGTGAAGTGCAACTGGACTAAAAAGAGCCAATAGACTGGAGCCAATAGTTTATAAAGCTCTTATCTTCTTAGGTAGATTTCAAATTTTGCTACTTAGTAACACATTGTATTTTATAGGGAAAAAAACATGTTCACCTTTATTATGATTTATAATCCCCTGACGTTCCATTTCTGTTCTCCCCAGACTTGCTGTGAGCATTAGTTCATGCAATTCTTACATTTATAGAGAGCTTGCTTCTCACGCATGCTTTATAAAGTCATTCTATTGGTTAAACATCTATGCGAGTACTGTGGAGAGATTTTTTTTAAATAATTATCATGATAAAAACAGTTTATTAACTCAGTCACCTGGGAAATGATTTATCCTTTCTGAGTTGCTTTTTACCATCTGTAACAGAGTAATATTTCCCATCTTTTAAGGCTGCTATAACAAGGAATGATAATAAATAAAAATTATCTCACACAGTGTCCCTGGTATTTAGTAGGTGTTTAATAAGTTAAAACCAGTATAAATGCCATATGCACATTTTACAATTGACAAAGTATCTATTTTTCTATACTCTGGTCCTTATTGTAAAAGAGCTTCCTTCTCTGGCATCTATCCACAAGCAACAATGGCCGCTTAAGCAGTCCTCTAAATTATTCAAGAGGTTGTTGTAAGACTTTTTAGTTCCACTTTTTATATATTACCATCCAATATTATTTGCAAGGGCAAATTAATCATCATCTTTCCACACTAACTTTCATATTATAATAAATTAAATCATGAATCATGGGGCTGGCTCTTGGGCAGGGATGAATGAGAGAACCATGAAAAAAATCTTGTGCTTTCTTTAAAAACTATTCTTCTAATATATTGGAGAAGCAGAGAGTTTGCTTCTCTGTAGACGAAATCTGCACTCAAACATCCTTGGAATATGTCCTCACTTTACTATAATCTAATCAAATTTGAAAGTTCCAAAGCTCATTGTTAGGAACCCAATCTGCTGTAGCTGCTTCAAACTAGAAATAGTTTTAACAAATGAAAGAATCAGGGATATAGTCATCTCAAAGTAATTATTCCATGTTCCCCAGTTTAGAAAAATATGTCATAAGTTACAGTCAATTTACTCTATGTTTCATTTAGTGTCCGTGAATCAAACTCTTCTGTTTTTCTAATATATGGGAATATTTTGAGGGCTAAAATTCTTCTTTTTATTAATAAATGTATTAGCAAGTAAAATGAATGTATTTTGACATAGCCTCAAATACACAATTTGCTATGGTCCCATTTCAGGATGTGTTTCATCAAAATAGGTAGAATCAGAATAGGTAGAATCAGAATGGCACAGTAAATTAAAAAAAAAAAAAAAAACAGTTGGGCAGGCCTTACGCCAAACATCTTGAATAGGAATATCTGGTTGAGAAGTGTGCAGGGGGTAGCGGCTGGAAACCCTTGCTTGTTTAGCTTTCCCCTGCGAGTCTATTGAGAAACCTAGTTTTGAACCTACTGCTAGATCATTTGGTACACTAGATGACACTGGAAGGTGACACCAAGCTAGCAGCAGTTATGGCAAAGGAAAAGCAATGATGCTGTAGGATGCTTAGGCTATATTCTGTTTTAATAGTGCTTCGCAGGATGATCCCAAATCAAATATCTTTTCAGAATTTGAACTGGTAATGTCTCTTCCTGTTCCTCTTATGTTTCCACCCCCATAAGTTTAATCTATGCCCCTTCTGATTGTTAGGAAAATGTTTATTTTAAAATATAAAAACATTTTTCCGTGCAAATAATTCAAGCAATTAAAGCTAAAAAATTAATATATTTTAGTGTCTCTAGACTGAACAGTGAGGACTAATGCAGAAGTTAATTATAAATAAGAAAATCTTTCAGGTCCTTCTTTCAGATTCTAGATCTTGAAAGTGTCTTTAAAATTTTAACTCACAACTACAGAATATATTATCATATGTATATAGAGAATAGTGGACCCAGTATCTTTATTATAATAAAAAATACTCTAAGCCTTGGAAAATTTCACTTTTAGGAACTTTGATTGATTTCTCCAGTGAGTTTCCACCTCTCGCAACTATATAATAAAAAATACTAAGTGGCTTAAAAAAACTGTTACATAGATTATTACTTGGAAAGAAAATTATATAAAAGGTCTCAGTGAGATAAATTTTAAAAGGATAAGTTGCTTTTGTTCCTATATTTAAAATATATGTGATCAGGCTCCTATCAAAAAATTGATACATCCAAGAACTTAAAATTCTACATCATAACATTCAGTTTCATACTTTTTTGATCAACGGTCCTTCCTACTTTTGCTCAAAACACAGCTTTGCTTTTCAGTATTTGGGATTTTCTGCTTTTTGTTTGTTTGTTTGTTTTGGTTATAAGTATCTTAGTTTCTATCCCAGCTCATCCTATCCTTTCGCCAGAAAGCCATTCCCTACTCCTAGCACTGTCCATATTTCCCTGCCAAATGCAACACTTACTTTCATAGGATCAAGGATTTGAGGAATGGAAGAACCTTAGCGATCCCTTCCGAAAAAGATTTAATTCAGGAATCCTCTCTCCAACTTCCTTGTCAGAGGATGGTCCTAGCTCTATTAAACATTCCCGGAGTATCACATTGCTGGAGAGCTTTCACGGATCAAGAGGTTTTCCTTGTGTCCAGACTAGCTGTATGATCCTAAACAAATCACAGCATCTCTTGAGTCTGCGTTTCTATAAAGCAAGAAGAAGTAATGATTTCCAAGGTCATACAAGTCACAGAATTCTTCCTAATTATTTTAATGGCAGTAAGCAAAATAAAATGCTTGCTTGTAACATCTTTGGCTCTGAAGGATATTGTCCAAAGGGTGAGGCTGGTGTTTAAGGGGCAGGGACAGTAATTTTTAACACCATCCAATAAGGACTTTTCAATGCTACCGAGCAGCGGGTCTACATACTGTTCCCTAAAAGGACACCTCCTGGCTACTTGTTCCTTAACTTCCCGCTGCCCAGTCTGCCACTGAAAGCCCCACATGGCACTTAGGGAGCTCTCGCCATGCATCCATTATTATCGTTATTACTATTATTATTCTGATTTGTTCACAGAAAAACATTACTACCAAAGTCAGTGGTTGATCTTCTATCCTTATCTACTTATCTGCAATATTTTTCACTGTTGCCCACTCCCATTCTTTAAAAATTATCTCCTTTCTTAGCCCCAGTACAATCAATCTTTGATTCTCCTTTGCAATGTTTTGATCACTTTTTTATGCCTATCCCTTGAAAATGAGTCATTTCTTTGGACCTCCGATCTTCACCAGGGAGAATGCTAAACTCCAGCTCTCCTTCTTTCCCTGCCACTGTTTGATCTTACACAGGTCGTATTTTCTCTGGGCCTCATTTGTCCCTGAGAAAAGAGAAGGAGCTGGAGTGATTATGTGGAATGTCTCTTCAAGCTGTACACTGCTATGCTAGTCATCTTAATCCCATTCCTGCATTCCTTCAGTATGTGGTAGAGTTTCAGAAAGCAAGTATAGGTCTGTGATGATGCTAATACCACCAAGAAATCATTCATTCCAGTATGGGGATAAACCTTAAACACCATCTGGTCTGAAACCTTTGTTTTACAGATGAGGGAACCTAGGTTCAGAGAGGGTACTTGATTGCCTCAAAGCAGAGACAAGATAATAAGGAGGTCTCCTGGGCTCTCACTTGTTGCAAAGTAAGAGTTTAAGTGTTTTCTGGATCTGGTTAAAGTGCATAATGATATCAGAGTAAAACGTCATACGGAAGGTATAAATTGATCTAGAACACATTAAAGCCTTCCCCTCCCCCTTTAAAAAAATCTACTTTACTATAAGAATTTTGGAGAGAGATCTGCTATCGGTGGTGCTTTATACAAAATAGCATAATCTGATAACATAAAACATTTTAGATTTGTGTTTTTAAATAGCCAAATAAAACAAAACATCAAGTCACAGATTACATATATTTACATTAATTCAAATGTCCAAAGCACAGTACAGTAGGGTCTATTTAATAGTTCACATAATTTAAGATTTACATATACACAAGCACATGAACCAATATTAGTTTGCTAGAACAAGGATTTAAGAAGTTACTCGGACATTTTGGTATTGACACTTACATATTTATGGCAACAAATTATGATGACTTTAAATTTTCAATGAGATCTTTTGTACAAGAACACAGAATGGGAAGAATGTACAAAATGAAAAGACAGGCGAACAAATGTACTTTCCTTGAACTATTTCTACAACACCATATAGGATGTGGCATTATCCAGTACATTTTATCAGTGTAGTCTATTCATTCTGGTCTGAAATGGTAATTTTGGCTGAATAATCCCCAAATCTAACTTTGCTTTAGGCTTTATAATTAATTGATGCTTGATTCTTCTTTCTACATCTTTTAAAAATGAAATTGGACACTAGTGTTTTTCTTTAAAATAACTCTGGTACTAGTAAGTCAGCAAAGTCTATTTTTGAAGGACACTAATACATAAAGTTTATTTTTTCTTTCAATATCCTAGACAAAGAGACAATGGGAGTCATATCACCTTTGGGCCTACTCTGAAATTACCAATAGTGCTAAAAGCTAAGATACTGTTATCTAGAACTTAAACTTTGGAAAACAACCCCATCTTTCTCTGGCACATTGAGGAACTAAAGTGCTTTACCTCATTTCCTACCAATCATTTTAAGAGACAATTTGGTTGTATTTCAAAGAACAAAACAACACAATTTCTGTCCTGCTGTTTATTTTGCAGACCACACACAAAGTTAAATATGAAGAGATTAAATTATGACATCATACAAATATAGGCACAAATTAAGTGGACGCCACAAAAGGTGTGTCAGAAAACACTGAATTGACTGAATCTGAGTCAGATTTCCCCCTCGTGGACTTTAGGATGCCCTCAGCTATCACTGCCTCGCTGGGAAAGAGCCTGACTTTCCCGTTCTGCCCTGCTGCAGTATCCTTCAGGGGTTCCAAAAACATCACTCTTTTACCTGCACCTGCCTTCCGTTCATCAGCGGAGGCATCACTAGCGGGGCCAGGACTGAGAATCGATGAATGGGCATTGCTTTGGTGTAGCATATTTTTCTGTCTCTTGGTTTTACACTTGCAGGGACATGGAGTCAGATAGAGGTACAAAAGTACCAAAACGATACTGGCCACGCAAGCAGCAAGAGTGGTAAAAGCTGTATTAAATGCCTCATGAGCATGGGATCTGCTTACAGTGACATTGCTCACATTTATTGTGACGTCCACAGTTTCATTTAACAGGCGTTGCTTATTCATTGCGATACAAGAATACACTCCAGCATCCTCAAAACGAGGGCTTTCTATAACCAGACTTCCATTGTGAAACACGTAAAAGTTTTCCATCTCTTTATCCGGCTCTAGCAGTCTGTTATCTGGACCCACCCAGATGAAATCGGTATTTGCATTACCTGTCTTGCTGTCACAGTGAACCATCAGTCTTTCCCCGACCTGAGCCTCATGAATAAAGCCAAGCGCACGAAAGGAACCATTGATGATGCTGTCAGAGCAATTCATAAAGTTATCCTGGAGCAGAAGTACCTGACGCGAGTGCCTGGAGTCAGACCACAGGCGACAAGTGTAATCGTTCTTAAAATCCATCACTGAGCTAAAATGCCTACGATACCAAAAGACCAGCAAGGAGTACAAGGAACAGTCACAGACAAATGGGTTTCCATGAAGGTAGATGCCTCTCAGCTGTTTTCCTGGCACTAAATTTATATGGTGCATTGGCATGGAAGGAATTCGGTTATAAGAAACATCTAAAAACATCAGTTCTGCCAGCTTGAACCTTCCAACATACAAATCCATCGGAAACTGTGTGAGAAAATTTCCACTTAAGTAGAGTTTCTGCAACTGGGAGAGCCCTCCAAACGCTGAAGGATCGAGATAGGATATGTGATTGTTGTAAAGCAGAAGCACTTCCAGAACCTTCAACTCTTGGAATACAGCATTTTTCACCGTCTTCAGCTTATTGGACGATAAGTCAAGACACTTCAAATTTGGAGTTGTGGAAAAACTGCCCGTGGAAATGCTGGTGATGTTGTTATGACGAAGAATTAGGGTGTTCAGCTTTGCAAACGATACTGGAATCCACTCAGAATCCAGAAGCCCAATTCTGTTATAACTCAGGTCCAGTCTCTTCATCAGTCTGAAAAGGTTCCCAGGCACCTTTGACAGGTTTTTGTTGGTGCAGCTGACGATGTCAGTGGCACAGATGCAAGCGGTGGGGCACACCCCAGAGGCACCAGGGCCCACAGTCACTGTGATCATCAGCAAACACAGCAGCTCCCTGCAGCCCGGTCTGACGACGGCTCCAAGCAGGGTGGGCAGAGTGTGTACACGTAACGACATTATGGTCGCCTCTGAGTCTCTTCCCGGTGTCTTTTCCACCGGCTCAGCCTCCCACCAGTGAACCTGGCAAACAATTAATATTTCAGAGGGAGTAAAAAGCAGAAACTGACTACCACTAGTTAACCCATAAGAGCCATACCTTACTTTCTTTCCAATAACTTTTGAAATGGGTTTTATTTCACAATAGGGAGCTCTGTGTTGCCTCTTCACTGTTAAATGTATTTTTTCCTCTTTCCTGGGTTAGTCCTGCTTATAAAAATTTACAGTCACATTCTCTCCATACAACCCACCGTCTCACCCACCATCAGAAACTCAATTTTTTCCTAAGGTGCATCCTGCGTTGTTGTTGTTGTTGTTTTAAACTCCCTCCAACAGACACAACTATACGCAAACGTAGGCTACAAACAATTAAACGGAAATACTTAGCAACCACCCATCCAGAAAAAAACTCACGGTGCTGGGGAGCCTCGCGGGCTCCGGGGAGGCTGCCTACGCAGTGCCTTCCGAAGGTCTGCGCGTCCGTCTGTCCGTGTCTGTCACTCTTGCACCTTCCGACTTCTTTTCCCTCTGGCTCCCGGCGGGCGGCAGCCTCCAGCCGGCTCTCAACTTTGAGGAGTTTCAAGCAGCCGCGGCGACAGCAGCAGCCCTGGACGCAGCAGCCAAGCTCTTCGCTGGCTCCCGGGGACTCTCCCGGACTCCTCTCATTGCAGGCTGAAGGTACCGCCTCGGCGCTCTGGCCGCCGTGTGCCCGCGCGCGGGACGCCCCGCTCCCGAAGCCGGGGCCGCGGGAGGGGGCGCAGGCAGCAGGGCGGCAGCGGGCGGCCCCGCCTCTCCGCACTCGGGAGGCTGTAGGACGCGGGGTTCCCGCGCGCCTGGGGCCGGGAGAGGGGCTAGGGGCCCGGTCCCACCCCTGCGCGTCCTGCCTCCTGCGGGGAGCAGCTCGGAGCCTGCGGGAGGGAGCAGGCTGGGCGCGTGGTGGGGGGCGCGCGATGCGGAGGGGGCGGCGGCGCAGCCAATCCGAGAGGCGGCCGGCGCCCCCTCATACCGCCCGGCGGCCTCGCCGCCTCCTCCCGCTTTCCTCCTCCAGCTCCCACCCGGACCTCTAGAACGGCCGCGCAGAGCGGGGAGGGGGCAGGGGTCCACACCAGAGGTCCAGACTCTCGTCCTAGGGTCAAGATGCCCAACCCACTCGCCTACCAATTACGTCCCTTCGTCCAGCTCCAAGCCGGGCGGTAATGGGGTCGAGGAAGGCTAAAGGGGACAGGCCTAGCCACCGAGGGAGGGGTCTCACCCTTGGAGAGCCACTTCGCGGCGGCAGCACAGGTTACGTCTCTCTCCCCACCCAGGCCAAGGAGTCCCCGGACCTCTTAGAGCTTTGCTTTGGGGCGAGGGCCAAGGAGGCTTTGCCTGCGCCAAGTGCAGTTGACTGTCTGGGTTTACAAAATAAACCCAGAAGCAGCCTGACGTCTCCGCTCGCTTCTGGGGAGGAGATCGCGGGGAGGGAAGTCGGGAACGTTTCCTCTCCACAGGGATCTCTGCTGGGAGGAAGTAACCGGGAAATCGCCGCGGGGACACCCCTCACCTCCCTGGGAAAGTTCTATCCCTTTCCTGACTCAGGAGGCGGCAACAGGGATGGTGTCCAATTCAAGAAGGAGGAGGGCAGAAAAGAAGGCTTGGAGCCGACCTTCCAGCTGGAATGCAAAGATAAGAGTATTAACCCAAATAATAATAATAATAATCCCAGAGCAGACCTTTTTTTCTTTTTCTTTTTTCTCTCTTCTCCTTCCCCTCTTCTCTCTCCGTCTCTCTCTCCCTCTCTCTCTTTTCTCTTTCGTTCTCTTTCTCTTTTTCTCTCTCTCTTTTCCTCTGTCTCTGTCCCCGCCACCTCCCCTTCTTTTGCAAGCGTGCTCGTGGCGCGTGCTGGACAGGGAAGTAAGGGACGTGTGCGCGGAGGCTCTTCATCCCTTCCAGAGATGCCGCGGCCGACCAGCGCGCTTTGGTTCAGCAGGCACAGAAGGTGCAAGCCGCACAAGGCCATTCAGAAATGAGGTGGAGGCTATGAGGCTGATGAGCTTTACGATTAAAAATCCATTTTTGTTTAATTCCAAGATAAGTTTTAACGATGGGATTTGAGTGAGTCAGATCGCCCATTTGCCCATTATATCCGGATTAAAAGAAATAAATTACTGCCTTGACAAAAGATGCCAACCACAGTGGAATGAAAAGCAACCAAATTGAGGAAACAGATGGGGCAGGATAGATAACTTGTAATATTACTTACAAATAAAAATGATGAGGACAACCAATTCTTCCTCCCCTCCCCCGCACACCTTTTCACTTGAGCAATCTTGAATTTAGTGAAAGTTGTTTCCTACGTGGTCCGTGAGTCATTGCTATGGTCAGGCAGATTTGTTAGACCAACGTCTAATTTAAATAGAATTGTTTGTGGAATAAAGCCGGGCTAGCACTAATAAATCTAGACATTTTCAGATGAGGATAACTTGATTCAGATTAATTTATTTCATGAAAAGTTGAATTTTATCATAAGAACGCAGCCTAAAATGCTTCATGCAAGCATTTCTTACTGTGCACTTTAAGGGGAGAGGCAGAAGTTGAGATTTTCTAGTATTAGGCCACACTTCCTGGGATTCTCAAAAAATTTGGTCTCCAGGCCTTCAATTTTATAGAGTTAGAATAGTTAATACAGAGGAATAGAATTAAAATCGCTCAGAGGAATATTTTTTAAATGACTAATAAATGACCAGGTTTTTGCAGGATTTTACTAATTAACGTCGTATTTTAAGGAAACCATGAAGGCAGAAGAAAGACCTGTATTTAATGCAAAAATAGTCTAAAAAGAATAAGCGATTCAAAAAGTGGAAACAGGAAGGTTATATTATTATAACTACAGGCATATTGTAGAAACATTATGCAGAGATTACACAGCAACAGTAAACTAAATGCACTCAAAATCCATAGACAAGGCTATTTATCCATTTGAAGACCTGATTTGGGGGATTTCACATGTTTGTGAAAGGGAAGAACGTTGTAAAACGATTGAGTTTACTAGCTGGGAGGAAAGAAAGATAAGAGTTGATCTTAAGGTATAAGATGTGACCTTATTTTGTGGAGGATAACATTTTTATCTTTCTAGCATCCCTTCTCCTTCTTCTAACAGATTCCCTCTTTCCACTAGAAGGTAAATTCCAAGAGGATAGCAGTTTTATCTGTTTGGGGTATTGCTGTATTCTCAGCTCTTAGAACCCTGCTTAACACATTCAATAAATTTTTGATAAATGAAGTGATGAATAGGGAACCTATTCAAAGTGGTTAAGGTAACGGTTTACCCCAACTGAATCTGCTGGTTGCTGTCCTGCCTTTTATGCTTTGAAAGCTTGTCTTAAAAACGAAGGAGAAGAAAGAGAAAGAGGAGTCTTGTAAATGTTATTTGAGTCCTGGATCTGGTAGTACCTGAAGGCCACTGCATACTTTTACTTCCTTTTTAATTATATTTTCCACCCCACCCCCCTTTTTTAGCTTAAATTATTTTGAGTTGTATATTGCTTGTAACGGACAGAGTACTAACACATGTAATGATGGTGATAATAAATATGTACTGAGCCATTATTATATGCCAGACATTGAGCTATGCGTTTTACATGCATTATTTCATTTATTGCTCACCACAGCCCTGTGACATTATATAATCCTATAACCCAGATGGTAAACAACTGTGTTCCAAATTATTTGAAAATGAAATGGGATGCAATTATCTCAAGGTTCTATTTGAAGGATTTAGATTAAACAGAAGAGAGACGTTTCTGCCAGGGTGGTTCCAACCTGGAATGGGTTGCCAAGACAGATGGTTGAGTTGCCTTCTCAGGAGTTTAAAATAGGATGCGATAGATAGTCCTCTGGCCTCTTCCACGTGACATAATACATTGGAATTTTTGACCATTCAGTAATGACTCCAAGGGATAGTAGAATGTGGCTTGACACTTGACATAATTCTGAATCTAGTATGCTGAGAAGGGTGTGTGGTCATGTGAGTGTCTAGCTGGGTTTGGAAATACTTTCTGCCTGAGGCAATAATTTGAGGTGATGAAATCACAGGAGTTCTAGCCCTGTAATTTCCACAATTTCTCAGGTTGTAATCAAAGATTTAAGGAATTAGAGATATGAGACAAGAAATTAATAGCGCATGTTTGATGATTCTAAGTCATTTTTACTAATAATTAACACTTCAATAGCACTTTATGTCCTAAGAAGGGCTTTCACATTCTTTATCTCCTTTGACTCTACCATGCGTCCTGTAGTCAGGTGGAATTTATACACTGGCAGATATCTTGTTGCCCCTTTTTTTGGCGTGAGGCACACTGGGTGTTCTTTGGAGATGGAGCTCACTGGGGTCACTGATTGCTGCATGCAGGAGCTTCCTGTGGAGTCTCATCACTCTGGCGGGCAGCACTCTTAATAGGATTTTTACAGTGTGACTTAGCTTGAACCCACAAGAAAAACATACCTTTGCCCAGCAACTATGGAAGTGCACTCAGCTCCTACAGCATCCTGTTCTTCTCTTGGCCTGCTCCAGTTGGTTTTTGTAAATTACTTAAGATTTTTTATAGAACCAGATCTCTCACACAATCCTGTGTCTTTCATTATATGGAGACACATTTTCAGGGAAAACTCAGACTCCAGCTCCTGTGCTTTCTGAACTCCAGGAGGCATGGGTCAGCTTGTGGCATGTTTCTCTGGACGCTCCCTTTACTTGGCTGGAAATGGGGGGATAGAATGGGAGTATTCTGCAGGAGGTACTGCATGTCCTCCCCAGGAAGAGCTCACAATGGGGCTACTCTTTAAGCAATCTCCACTCACTCATCTGGTTGTTCTGTCTCTTATCTTCATTGACATAGGCTAGACAGTTTTTTGTTTTTTAATTCACTTGAGATAAAATCCACATGACATAAAATTCACCATTTTAACCATTTTAAAGTGCGCAGTTCAGTGATTGTTTAATATACTCACAATACTGTGCAACCATCACCACTATCTTAATTATAGAATACAGATGCTCCTCAATTTACAATGGGATTACATTCCAAAAAAAAACTCAATAAATAAGTTAAAAGTGCATTTATTACACCAAATCTTCCGAACATCATAGTTTAGCCTAGCCTACCTTAAATGTGCGCAGAACACTTACACTAGCCTACAGTTGAGCAAAATCGTCTAACACAAAGTCTATTTTATGTTTAAAAAAAGTGTTGAATTGCTCATGGAATTCATTGAATACTATACTGAAAGTGAAAAACAGAATGATTGTATGGGTACTTGAAGTATGGTTTCTACTGAATGTGTATCACTTTTGCACCATTGTAAAGTTGAAACATCCTAAGGCAAACTGAACCATCGTAAGTCAGGGACTGTCTGTATTTTCATCACCCCAAAAAGAAGTCCTATGCCCATTAAGCAATTACTCCTATTTTCCTTTCTCTCAGCCCCTGGCAACCACTAATGTACTTTCTGTTTCTATGGATTTGCCTATTCTGGACATTTTATATAAATGGAATCATTCAATATGTGTCTTTTTGTGTCTGGCTTCTTTCACTTAGCGTGTTTTCTAGGTTTGGACGGGGATTTTTAGCTAAGGGTTGCAGAATCTGTTAGGATCACACTGTTGAAAGACCTGCATAGGTTAGCTGCACTTGAACTTAGAATGTGGTTGTGGGGACCAAAGTTCCATTTACCCAGAGTCTTGAATTATAAAAGTATTAAAACTCTGTGTGATTGCAGAAACCTACCAAAATTACAAGGTGAGGAGATTTAAGAGGTGATCTAAAATTTAGCTTCAGCAGAAACATTTAGGCTGGGCTCGGTGGCTCATGCCTGTAATCCCAGCACTTTGGGAGGCCGAGGCTAGTGAATCACTTGAGGTCAGGAGTTGGAGACCAGCCTGGCCAACATCTCTGCTGGTGAATCCCTGTCTCTAATGAAGTTACAAAAATTAGCCAGGCATGGCAGCACACGCCTGTAATCCCAGTTACTCAGGAGGCTGAGGCAGGAGAATCGCTTGAACCTGGGAGACAGAGGTTGCAGTGAGCGGAGATCACACTATTGCACTCCAGCCTGGGCGACAGAGCAAGACTCCGTCTCAAAACACAAAACAAAAAACCCATTTAACCTCTCCAGAAACCTCAAGAGTTAATTGAGGATGTAACAACTGACTATTTCTAAAGGTCCTTTCAGCTTCAAAAAATTAACTTGATTTTCTGATAACAATGTGTCCTCTGTTGCCCAAGTCCCGGGGACCCTAGGTTTTGTTTCTTCACCCGCCAGTTAGCACTGCCCTGGGCAGACGTCAGTCCCATTGCTACTTCAGGAAAAGTAACTTAAGGCGAGTTCTTTACAGTTGAGAGATCACTTTAATCTATTAAGTATTCTATTGTGATGGGTATCACATGTTCATTGCAGTATTTTGTTAATGTGCAACAGGGATGTGGGTAAATAAATTCGTGTACATCCATCTGGTATAATATACATTCTTACTGAAATAATGTGGCAGGGGACTATCTGGTGACAAAGCAAAAAAATTACAAAATGATATGGTTCCAGTTATTGTAAAAGAAAAAAAAATATGTATGTTAATTATATGGTATGCATAGATAATCAAATGAAAAATTATGTACCTGTGCCATAACAGTGTTTCTTTTAACATATTTCTTCTCTTTCCTTATCTGTATTCTATTATTCTAGAGTCCTTTGTGAGAAGAAAAAGTACAATGAAAACTTAATAGTTTTTAAAGTCATGTGCATCAATGTTTCTGCTTAATTTGGTTCCTACTTCAGAATCAACTACTGTACTTTCAGAGAGAAAAACCCTCTTGTGGCTTCTCAGGCATTAAGTGACTCAGACCTCCCCTGTTTGAGGCATGATAATTGCTGTCCTGCTTTAGCTCTGCATTGTTTATTTGGCAGATATTTACTGAGCATCCACTGTGTGCTAGGCGCTATTCTTTAGTCTGAGAATTATAGCCATGCATAAATGCTGCAATAGCCATACAAGTCTGACTAAAATTAGGCACATAATAGACATTTAAATATTTCTTATTGCCCAGTTGTCCACATTCTCACGTTTAGGGTTCAACAACCTTGGGTGTGATCAACTCCCAATAGCTGTGAGTCCTCCCCGATGGCACATTCTTAGTCCAGCCTTGGTGAAGGTGGCATGGTCCCCTGCCCACACTGCTTTTTGTTTTTCAATGAGAAATAAAAGTAAAAATAACAACTAAAAAGATTTTTCCTAATTCTTAAAGTACTGTACTATGTGCTTATTGTAAAAAAAAAAAAAAAAAAAAAAAAAAGTTACAGGAAAAAGAATCAAAGAATGCCATTTACAATCTCACTGGTAAGTTACAATTTCTGCTCAAAGAATAAATCCATTGAAATGAGGAACCTGAGAAGTTTGCAAAAGGAGGATCTTTTTTCTTTGTCATAATTATATAATGAGAGAAACAAGCAAACCTCTTTTTAAATACTTTAACATTCTCAGCTTTAGGAATAAAATAAGCAGATGAAAATTTGCTTTAAAAAACTCAGTGTGTCAAAACTATGCATCTAGCATTATAGTTATATCTTGAGATTTTGGTCATAAATGGCAGGTGCTCTAGTTTTTATTTTGCTCATTGTTAGCCTGAAGAGATCATCTGATTGAATTCTCAAACGCTATTATATCCCTCAAAACTGGGGTTAATTTTGCCTCTCTGATAAATATGGATAATATTTAACAAACCCAGTTTAGAGAACTATATGAAGCATTCAGAGTCCTATTTTATGCCCTTTAAAAAAATTTGATTTCCTGTAGCAGTAACTAATTTATCATAGCTTTATAAAGGGAATCTAATTATTCAAAGTAATATCTAATTTGAAGCAGCCATTATTCACCAACCAATGTTAACACTAAACAAAATAAAATTGAGAGAGAAAAGAATCAACTCTCTCCATTATACAGTCAGCACTATTGCAAATACTTATTCAATTATTTTCAGCAAACACAAGGCCCTCTGTGGTATTTGCCCCATGGGTAATATTCTCTGGAACTCTGACCTTTCAGTTTGTGACAGTGAAAAGAAACATCACATTAATATAGGAGAAGACAGAAGGACCTCTCGAAAGACCCAAGAAAGTGGTCTTGATAATAAGACCTACCACTTATTATATTCTCACCATATACCAGGCTTCTCATTTAATTCTTATAAAGGGCTACAGAGATGGGCATTAGCATCCCCATTTTCTAATGAGGGCCATGGGGCTTTGTTGGTTTATATAACTTGCCCAATATTAGTGGTAGAAGCAGATTTCTCGCAGAAGTCTGCCTTGCTCTGGATTGATGCTTAACAATTAGTTCTAATGCTTCCCATTTAGGGAGTAGCAAGGTCAGCCATAATTTAAATTCCATTCAGCAAATATTGTTAGTCCTGGCCACACTCCCAGGGCCGTGATATGGTTGCTCTCCTCTAGGAATTTGTAGTATTATTAGAAATAATTATAGGATATAAGGTGGTATAGAATTCAATTCCAAATTGGATAAAACCATGAGCCAAAGTATTTGCAACAGAAAATGTATACTTTGGGCGTTCAAAAATTCCAAATATTCCAATTCAGAATTTTAGATCTTACTCATTTTATTGGAAAAGTATCTGATTCAACAAAGTAAATTGTATGCAAATAAAAATATAATCTGGGGAAAACCATTAAACGGTCAGAGAAGAAAATTGTCTTAGAATTAAGCAGTACTAACATGAATCCCTATCAGTCATCTTATCTGTGGCACTCACAATAAAGAATTATAAGCAAGGAAAGTAGTGTCTCTCTCCTGCACATACCAAGGAACTGAAACACCTTCTAATTAAATGCCAAATAGAGTATTGAATAAAGAATCAAATCCCTGGATTTTGTTCCAGAACATCCGTTTATTAACTATATAACCCTAGGTAAATGACTCAACCTTTTGGATTCTCAGCTTCCCCATTTGTAAGATGGAAATGCAGTACTAATATGTACACTTTAATTTCACAAAGTTGACTGAGATGAAACATGTAAAAAGTGCTTTGGTGAACTATAAAGCTGTAAAAGAGTACTTGCCTTATTGCCTTTGTGCCTTGGATGTGGTCTGACGCAGCACAGATGTTTAACAAATGTTTGTTGAACCTAATGGCTAGGTTTATGTGCAAAATAAACAGAGCTGGAGAGGTGTCTCAACACAATGATGTTTGTACTAATTATGTGGCTCCCCCGAGCCTGGCTGTACCAGAGTCCAGCAGGTCCTCATTTCGCTCAGCTCTGCCTTACTCTCCATGGTGCTCTCTCTCAGCTGCTGCAGACTGGGATGAGTCCACTGGTCTGCATGCTTAGGCTTCTCAAAACCCCTGGGAACTTGAAGGTGGCATGTTGTGGGGAGCAACCTCAGTGACCTTTAGTAGAGAGTGAGGATCAGCAATCTCAAAACACACTGGAGAGTACCCAAAGGGGTTTTGAACTACAGGGAAAGCAAAATAAATAAATAATAATAATAATCACTTTCTCCAGAGAGCAGTTTTGACATGCTGCTACTTGCCTCTTGCATTGTGATAAAAATACATGGTAGGAAATCAATGTAGGTTTCCTTGGCAGCTGTTGTATAGAAGAGGTCAGGTGCAAATCTGAACAAGTTGCTGAAGGATGAGTCTGCTCACAGATGTTTCCTACTTCATGGAAACAGCCAAATGATAGAAAACATGCTTAACATGACGATTGTTCATATTTATCTCAAAGTAAAATTTTCCATTCACTCAATATTTATTAGAACTACTGGATTTCTAAATTCCTTTTGTCTCAATTTCCTTTCCTGGGAAGGCTCTGAGAACCTTGGCTCCTTGGCTGTATTTTTAGAAACAGAATATGCATTGCCCCAATGAACATTAATATGTTTGTTTGTAGGGGTACCTGGATGCAAGATAGGCAATAGGGTCTTCAGACAGGGCCATCTTTATAACATTGACTTAGCCCAGCTTGACAGGTCCAGAAACTTGATATTTTTGGTGTCCCAGGGCTAATTTTACACATGGAGAGGGACTTAAAATATAAACCAAAAGGCCAGGTGTGGTGGCTCACGCCTGTAATCCCAGCACTTTGGGAGGCCAAGGCAGGCGGATCATGAGGTCAGGAGATCGAGACCATCCTGGCTAACATGGTGAAACCCATCTCTACTAAAAATATGAAAACAAAAAATTAACAGGGCGTAGTGGCGGGCGCCTGTAGTCCTAGCTACTTGGGAGGCTGAGGCAGAAGAATAGCATGAACCCGGGTGACGGGGCTTGCAATGAGCTGAGATCACACCACTGAACTCCAGCCTGGGTGACAGAGCAAGACTCCATCTCCAAAAAAAAAAAAAAATATGTATATATATATATATATATACCAAAAAACATACCTACCTATCTGGCATTTATTTTCTGGCTGCAAGAGAGCTTTGGGAAGCCAAGTTTATAATCACAAATATGTTTGGTGAATGTGAAATAATAAAGAAGAGTAATTCATTTGATGACTTGAATGTTTAGTGGTATCAAGCTATTGTGCATGACAAATCCATTGTCACAAGAGAGATATGTTTGCCAATAAGACCAAATATTTAGATGGGCTGGATAAGACACTGTCATCCCCAGGCAGAAGGCACGAAGCAGTTAATCAGTGAACTCTCTCTTTTTTTGAGACAGAGTCTTGGTGTGTCGCCCAGGCTGGAGTGCAGTGGCATGATCTTGGCTCACTGCAATCTCTGCCTCCCAGGTTCAAGTGATTCTCCTGCCTCAACCTCCCAAGTAGCTGGGATTACAGGCACACACACCATGCCCAGCTGATTTTTGTATTTTCAGCAGAGACAGGGTTTCACCATGTTGGCCAGGCTGGTCTCAAACCCCTGACCTCAAGTGATCCACCAACCTCGGCTTCCCAAAGTGCTGGGATTACAGGCGTGAACCACAGCAGTGGGCCTGAAGTCTTAATATACAGGAAATACAATGGCCTCATTATTCTGCTCAAATCAGAAAATTGCCCTTTCTATTAAAGATGATCTCTCCCTATTCCGTTATCAGCCCAATAACAGAGAATGCAAAGACAATACATCATAAGTATGGTAGAATGGTGATCACACACAAGAGAGGCAAATGGACAAAGAACAGAAAGACATTATCAGACAGCTGAGGAGCCACGTGGAGAAAAAAGCCAGTGCCCAGAAGAATGTCATGAGATGCAGGCATTTTGCAGAGCCTCAATAAAATCAATATAAATGTGTATATCAAATGTGAACTAAACAATTACATAAGCAGAAGTTAAGTTCTGTCCAATCCTTCTGATGGAATACAAAATTCCAGCAAAGACAATCATGAGGCAAGAATCATGTGCCATGCATAGAACCGGAGTACCAGAGTAAAGGCAACCACACCCTTGTAACCATCACCCAAATCAAGAAACAGGACATTACCAGCTCTCCAAAAATTCCCTCTGTTCCCTTCTAGTCACTAATTTCCCAATGTTAACCACTCTGCTGACAGATATCTAACAACATAGATTAGCTCACCTGTTTTTATACTTTGTATAAATGGAATATATACTTTTTTGTGTCTGGTTTCTACTGCTCATCTTTATGTTGGAGAGATTCATCCATACTTTTGTATGTAGTTGTAAATCATTCTCACTGCTACTGATATAGCCCAAATTCTGTGGCTATATCACAATTGGTTTAACTATTTTGTTGTTCATGGGCCGTTTTGTTGGAACAACATTGGAATATTTGGAACATTGTTCCACAAATTGAAACAACCATTCGTTCCAACAATCCAACAAATGGTTGTTCCAATTTTTGTCTACTAACAAGTACTGTTGCAATGAACGTTCTGTTCCCCCCAAATTCCCCCCCATTCAAATTCTTTTGGTGAACATGTGCATACATTTCTAGTAGGTGTATGCCTTGAAATCTGTTTGATGGGTTACAGGTTATGCATATGTTCAACTCTAGTAGTAACTCCCACTTCTCCAAAGTGGTTGTACCAATTTATTATCCCACAA